>NC_029776.3:31502859-31506041 GCF_000817695.3 Arachis duranensis
ATTTACTATTGTATTAGACATCTTTGGTCTCAGTTTTGTTTTATTCTTCATCTTAGGAGACTATTGATCACGTTTTAGGGGGCTGGCCATTCGACCATGCCTGAACCTTTCACTTATGTATTTTCAACGGTAGAGTTTCTACACACCATAGATTAAGGGTGTGGAGCTCTGCTGTACCTCAAGTTTCAATACAATCACTATTATTTTCTATTCAATTCTCTTTTATTCTTATTCCAAGATATACGTTGTACTTCACTTTGATGAATGTGATGATCCGTGACACTCATCATCATTCTCACCTATGAACGCGCGTGATTGACAACCACTTCCGTTCTACTCTAGGCCGGGCGCATATCTCTTAGATTCCCCAACAGAATCTTCGTGGTATAAGCTAGATAGATGGCGGCATTCATGGGGACCCGAAAAGTCTAACCTTGTCTGTGGTATTCCGAGTAGGATCCTGGGAATCCGGAAAGTCTAACCTTATCTGTGGTATTCCGAGTAGGATTCCGGTATTGAATGACTGTGACGAGCTTCAAACTCCTGAAGGCTGGGCGTGATGACAAGCGCAAAAGAATCAATGGATTCTACTCCAACCTGATTAAGAACCGACAGATGATTAGCCGTGCTGTGACAGAGCTTCTTGGACCATTTTCACTGAGAGGATGGGATGTAGCTATCAACAAGGGTGATGCCTCCAGACGATTAACCGTGCAGTGACAGCACATAGGACCATTTTCCCGAGAGGATTAAAAGTAGCCATTGATGATGGTGATGCCCTACATACAGCTTGCCATGGAAAGGAGTAAGAAGTATTGGATGAATGTAATAAGAAAGTAGAGATTCAAGAGGAGCACAACATCTCCATGCGCCTATTTGAAATTCTCACTATTAATTTACATAAGTATTTCTATCCTATTTTATTTTCTATTTATATTAATTTTCGAACTCATCATAAACCATTTAGTTTGCCTGACTGAGATTTACAAGGTGACCATAACTTGGTTCATACCATCAATCTCTATGGGATCGACCCTTACTCACGTAAGGTATTACTTGGATGACCCAGTACACTTGCTGGTTAAGTTGAACGGAGTTGTGAGCTTCTCTAACAGTGCCTAGAACTCTTTTACCACAATTTCATCCACCATAGCAATAATATTCCAATCTGGTCCAAATACATAACCATGATTTTAGCCAATATGATTACAATAGTTTAATAACAAGGCTGAGAAAATTTGTTCCAATGGGCTTGTTATTTTTCGGCCCAATACAAAATTTGCATCACAAAATTATTAATCAACATATATTAAATGAAAAACAAATTAATAATTTTGTAATTAATTATTTCAATAATGTTTGTTCATCATCAAAATAAATTTAGAGTTTTCCAAACTCATCAATCTCCCCCTTGATGACAAAATTATTAAAAATTAAAATAGAAAGAAATTTAGAATTAGAGTATAGAGTACTCCCTTTGAAGATTTGTATTTCTCCCCTTTTCTAATTGTCACATGGCTCCCCCTTAATATAAGCCATTTTTACCAAGGGAAGCTCTTACCTGTAACACCTTTTTATCAAGCCTAAGGCATCTATGTTATTCAACATATGAAGTTTGAAATGTTGAATGGCTTAATATATGAGTAGAATTGAATGACAAACAAAACTCATTTGTTATCATATAAATGACTTTCTGCTCAAACACACCCAATGCAATTGAGTACATATTAACCAAAATATTTTTGCTTTTTCAAGAGATTGTTGTTCAAGCTATTTGAAAAATATTTTCCAATCAACATATCAGAGCAAAATAATTGTGGCAAGAAAAATATTTTTAATCAAACATGATCATCTCAAAACACAGCAACTATCAGAATTTATTCTCATACTAAGGCTTAAAGGAACTGCCAAAAATTATTAAAACATAAGGCAGCAATCACGGCAAAATAAATCAACCAGAAGGAAGCAACCACAACAAAATAAATCATGTGCATCAAGCAAATCACCAACTTATAACAAGGGTGATCATTAATCATAGATAGATTTCATCCCCTGTTTTCTTTCAATTTTTCAGCCAATTCTTCTCTTTTTGTTATACATATCAGAGTTCCAAAACTTAGACAGCAAGCTTCAGACTCGACCTGCGAAGCTAAGGCTGGCCAGAGTATACGATTATATATATATATATATACAACCCAAAATAAAACTCAAACCACAAAATAAACCCCTGTATCTCCAAGTCGACCTCTATGAGGGACAAAACACAAAATGTACATGTGGAGATTCTATAAACATGTATACATAGCCCAAAAACAAAATATGACAGTCAAAAAAGTAGTGCACTCTTGTTGAAATTGATCCAGAACCTGAAAGGACTCTGAAGAGAAAACTAAGAGAAGCTAAATTACAACAATCCAGAAGTAACCTTTCAGAAATTTTCGAACAAGAGAAGGAGATGGCAGCCGAACCTAATAATGATAATGCAAGAAGGATGTTTGGTGACTTCACAAAGCCAACGTCCAAGTTTGATGGAAGAAGCATCTCCATTCCTGCCATTGGAGCCAATAACTTTGAGCTGAAACCATAGCTAGTTGCCTTAATGCAACAAAACTGCAAGTTTTATGGACTTCCATCTGAAGATCCTTATCAGTTTTTAACTGAGTTCTTGCAGATCTGTGAGACTATAAAGACGAATGGAGTTGATCCTGAAGTCTACAGACTCATGCTTTTCCTTTTTGCTGTAAGAGACAGAGCTAGAACATGGTTGGATTCACAACCTAAGAATAGCCTGGACTCTTGGGATAAGCTGGTCACAGCCTTCTTGGATAAATTCTTTCCTCCTCAAAAGCTGAGCAAGCTGAGAGTGGATGTTCAAACCTTCAAACAAAAAGATGGTGAATCCCTCTATGGCAAAATGCATCCAACAGTACTAAAGAGGCAGCTTCTGAAGAAGCTTATGATCCTGAGAACCCTGCAATGGCAGAGGTTAGTTACAGGGGTGAACCTTATGGAAACACCTATAATTCATCATGGAGAAATCATCCAAATTTCTCATGGAAGGATCAACAAAAGCCTCAACAAGGCTTTAACAATGGTGGACGCAATAGGCTGAGCAATAGCAAGCCTTTTCCATCATCTTCTCAGCAACAGACAGAGAATTCTGAACAAAACACTTCTAATTT
>NC_029776.3:31506183-31508885 GCF_000817695.3 Arachis duranensis
AAGTTATTGAAACTCCTCCCAGTATTCTCCCAAGCAATACAGAAGAAAATCCAAAAGGAGAGTGCAAGGCCATTGATATAATCAATATGGCCGAATGCACAAGGGAGGAGGAGGACGAAAATCCTAGTGAGGAAGACCTCCTGGGACGTCCCTCAAGCAAGAAGGAGTTTCCTATTAAGGATCCAGAGGAATCTGAGGCTCATATAGAGACCATAGAGATTCCATTAAATCTTCTTCTGCCATTCATGAGCTCTGAAGACTATTCTTCCTCTGATGAGGATGAAGATGTGACTGGAGAGCAAGTTGCTCAATATTTAGGAGCTATCATGAAGCTGAATGCCAAGTTGTTTGGTAATGAGACTTGGGAATGTGAACCTCCCTTGCTCATTAATAAACTAGATACCTGGATTCAGCAAACTCTACCTCAAAAGAAACAAGATCCTGGCAAGTTTTTTATACCTTGTACCATAGGCACCATGACCTTTGCAAAAGCTCTGTGTGATCTAGGGTCAGGGATAAATCTTATGCCACTCTCTGTAATGGAGAAGTTGGGGATCATTGAGGTACAACCTGCCTTGTTCTCATTACAATTGGCAGACAAGTCATTGAGACAAGCTTATGGAATAGTGGAGGACGTGTTAGTAAAGGTTGAAGACCTTTACATCCCTGCTGATTTTATAATCTTAGACACTAGGAAGGAAGAGGATGAATGCATCATCCTTGGAAGACCTTTCCTAGCCACAGCAGGAGCTGTGATAGATGTCAACAGAGATGAATTAGTCCTTCAATTGAATGGGGACTACCTTGTGTTTAAGGCACATGGCCATCCCTCTATGACAAAAGAGAGTAAACATGAAGAGCTTCTCTCAGTTCAGAGTCAAAGAGAGCCCCCACAGTCAAACTCTAAGTTTGGTGTTGGGAGGCCACAACCAAACTCTAAGTTTGGTGTTGGGACTATACAACATTGACCTGATCACTTTGTGGCTCCATGAGAGCCACTGTCAAGTTATTGACATTAAAGAAACGCTTGTTGGGAGGCAACCCAATTTTATTTATCTAATTTTTATTTTATTCTATTTTATTGTTATTTTGTGTTTTGTTAGGTACATGATCATGTGGAGTCACGAAAAAAATATAAAAATTAAAAATAGAATAAAAAAACAGCAGAAGAAAAATCACACCCTGGAGGAAGCACAGACTGGCGTTCAACGCCAGTAAGAAGCATCTGGCTGGCGTTCAACGCCAGAATAGAGCATGAATCTGGCGCTGAACGCCAGAAACAAGCAACATTCTGGCGTTTGAACGCCAGGAATGTGCCTAGAGGAAAAGCTGGCGCTGAACGCCAGTAACAAGCATGAAACTGGCGTTCAACGCCAGAAACATGTTACATATGGGCGTTGAACGCCCAGAATATGCACCACTCAGCGTTTAAATGCCAGAATGGTGTGCAAAGGCATTTTACATGCCTATTTGGTGCAGGGATGGAATTCCTTGACACACATCCATCCACTCTTCCCCATAAACCCCACCTACCTTCAAAATTCAAAAACATTTTCCCACCCAATCCCACCCTATATGGCCGAACCTACCCTCTCCCCTTTCCCTATATATACCCTTCCATTCTACTTCATTTTCACTCAACACAACCCCCTCTTCCATACTTTGGCCGAGCCTACACTTTCCCTTCTCCTCCATATTCTCTTCTTCTTCTTCTTCTTCTCTTCTTTCTTCTCTTGCTCGAGGACGAGCAATATTTTAAGTTTGGTGTGGTAAAAGCATAAGCTTTTTGTTTTTCCATTACCATCAATGGCACCTAAGGCCGGAGAATCCTCTAGAAAAGGAAAAGGAAAGACAAAAGCTTCCACCTCCGAGTCATAGGAGATGGAAAGATTCATCTCCAAGAGCCATCAAGACCACTTCTATGATGTTGTGGCAAAGAAGAAGGTGATCCCTGAGGTCCCTTTCAAGCTCAAGAAAAATGAGTATCTGGAGATCCGACATGAGATCCGAAGGAGAGGTTGGGAAGTCCTAACCAACCCCATGCAACAAGTCGGAATCTTAATGGTTCAAGAGTTCTATGCCAATGCATGGATCACTAGGAACCATGATCAAAGTATGAACCCGAGTCCAAAGAATTATCTCACAATGGTTCGGGGGAAATACTTAGATTTTAGTCCGGAGAATGTGAGGTTGGCATTCCACTTGCCCATGATGCAAGGAGATGAACGCCCCTACACTAGAAGGGTCAACTTTAATCAAAGGTTGGACCAAGTCCTTATGGACATATGTGTGGAAGGAGCTCAATGGGAAAGAGACTCCAAAGGCAAGCAAGTCCAACTAAGAAGACTGGACCTCAAGCCTGTAGCTAGAGGATGGTTGGAGTTCATCCAACGCTCCATCATTCCTACTAGCAACCGATCTGAAGTTAATGTGGATCGGGCCATCATGATTCATAGCATCATGATTGGAGAGGAAGTAGAAGTTCATGAGGTCATCTCCAATGAAATCTATAAAATAGCCGACAAGCCCGCCACCATGGCAAGGCTAGCTTTTCCTCACCTTATTTGCCATCTATGTTACTCAGCTGGAGTTATCATAGAAGGAGACATCTCCATTGAAGAGGATAAGCCCATCACCAAGAAGAGGATGGAGCAAGCAAGAGAGACCCTTCACGGTTCTCAAGAGATACATGAGGAAGCTCG
>NC_029776.3:31509148-31532628 GCF_000817695.3 Arachis duranensis
TTGGTCCTTCAAGAAGAAGACGCCACTAAGGTGGATTCATTCCTTGTTCTTATTTCTTTCTGTTTTTCGGTTTCTATGTTATGTTTATCTATATTTTGTGTCTCTACTTCATGATCATTAGTATATAGTAACTATGTCTTAAAGTTATGAATAAATTCCATGAAATACTTCACCTCTCTTAAATGAAAAATGTTTTAATTCAAAAGAACAAGAAGTAAATGAATTTTGAAATTATCCTTGAATTTTATTTAATTTTATTGATGTGGTGACAACACTTTTTGTTTTCTGAATGAATGATTGAACAGTGCATATGTCTTTTGATATTGTTGTTTATGAATGTTAAAATTGTTGGCTCTTGAAAGAATGATGAACAAAGAGAAATGTTATTGATGATCTGAAAAATCATGAAAATTGATTCTTGAAGCAAAAAAAAGCAGTGAAAAGTAAAAAGCTTGCGAAAAAAAATAGGCGAAAAAAAATAGAAAGAAAAAGAAAAAGCAAGCAGAAAAAGCCAATAGCCCTTAAAACCAAAAGTCAAGGGTAAAAAGGATCCAAGGCTTTGAGCATCAATGGATAGGAGGGCCCAAGGAAATAAAATCCAGGCTTAAGCGGCTAAACCAAGCTGTTCCTAACTATGTGCTTGTGTCATGAAGGTCCAAGTGAAAAGCTTGAGACTGAATGGTTAAAGTCGTGATCCAAAACAAAAAGAGTGTGCTTAAGAGCTCTGGACACCACTAACTAGGGACTCTAGCAAAGTTGAGTCACAATCTGAAAAGGTTCACCCAGTTATGTGTCTGTGGCATTTGTGTATCCGGTGGTAATACTGGAAGACAAAGTGCTTATGCTTAGGGCCACGGCCAAGACTCATAAGTAGCTGTGTTCAAGAATCAACATGCTTAACTAGGAAATTCAATAACACTATCTGAACTCTGAGTTCCCAGAGACGCCAATCACTCTGAACTTCAAAGGAAAAAGTGAGATGCCAAAACTGTTCAGAAGCAAAAAGCTACAAGTCCCGCTCATCTAATTATGATTAATATTCATTGATATTCTGAAATTTATAGTATATTCTCTTCTTTTTATCCTACTTGATTTTCAGTTTCTTGGGGACAAGCAACAAATTAAGTTTGGTGTTGTGATGAGCAGATAATTTATACGCTTTTTGGCATTGTTTTTAGGTAGTTTTTAGTAAGTTCAAGCTACTTTTAGGGATATTTTCATTAGTTTTTATGTTAATTTCACATTTCTGGACTTTACTATGAGTTTTTGTGTTTTTCTGTGATTTCAGGTAATTTCTGGCTGAAATTGAGGGACTTGAGCAAAACTCTGAAAAAGGCTGACAAAAAGACTGCTGATGCTGTTGGAATCTGACCTCCCTTCACTCAAAATGGATTTTCTGGAGCTACAGAACTCCAAATGGCGCGCTCTCAACGGCGTTAAAAAGTAGACATCCAGATCTTTCCAGCAATATATAATAGTCCATATTTTATTCGGCAATTGACGACGTAACTTGGCATTGAACGCCAAGTACATGCTGCTGTCTGGAGTTAAACGCCAGAAACACGTCATGATCCGGAGTTGAACGCCCAAAACACGTTATAACTTGGAGTTCAACTCCAAGAAAAGCCTCAGCTCGTGGATAGATCAAGCTCAGCCCAAGCATACACCAAGTGGGCCCCAGAAGTGGATTTATGCATCAAAAACTTACTCATGTAAACCCTAGTCGCTAGTCTAGTATAAATAGGATAATTTACTATTGTATTAGACATCTTTGGTCTTAGTTTTGTTTTATTCTTCATCTTAGGAGACTATTGATCACGTTTTAGGGGGCTAGCCATTCGGCCATGCCTGAACCTTTCACTTATGTATTTTCAACGGTGGAGTTTCTACATACCATAGATTAAGGGTGTGGAGCTCTGCTGTACCTCAAGTTTCAATACAATCACTATTATTTTCTATTCAATTCTCTTTTATTCTTATTCCAAGATATACGTTGTACTTCACTTTGATGAATGTGATGATCCGTGACACTCATCATCATTCTCACCTATGAACATGCGTGATTGACAACCACTTCCGTTCTACTCTAGGCCGGGCGCATATCTCTTAGATTCCCCAACAGAATCTTTGTGGTATAAGCTAGATAGATGGCGACATTCATGGGGACCCAGAAAGTCTAACCTTGTCTGTGGTATTCCGAGTAGGATCCTGGAAATCCGGAAAATCTAACCTTGTCTGTGGTATTTCGAGTAGGATTCCGGTATTGAATGACTGTGACGAGCTTCAAACTCCTGAAGGCTGGGCGTGATGACAAACGCAAAAGAATCAATGGATTCTACTCCAACCTGATTCAGAACCGACAGATGATTAGCTGTGCTGTGACAGAGCATTTGGACCATTTTCACTGAGAGGATGGGATGTAGCTATCAACAAGGGTGATGCCTCCAGACGATTAGCCGTGCAGTGACAGCGCATAGGACCATTTTCCCGAGAGGATTAAAAGTAGCCATTGATGATGGTGATGCCCTACATACAGCTTGCCATGGAAAGGAGTAAGAAGGATTGGATGAATGTAATAAGAAAGTAGAGATTCAAGAGGAGCACAGCATCTCCATGCGCCTATCTGAAATTTCCACTATTGATTTACATAAGTATTTCTACCCCTTTTTATTTTCCATTTATTATTAATTTTCGAAACCTATAACCATTTAATCTGCCTAACTGAGATTTACAAGGTGATCATAGCTTGCTTCATACCAACAATCTCTGTGGGATCGACCCTTACTCACGTAAGGTATTACTTGGATGACCTAGTACACTTGCTGGTTAAGTTGAACGGAGTTGTGAGCTTCTCTAACAGTGCCTAGAACTCTTTTATCACAATTTCGTCCACCAGGTTTCCAATAAGTTTCACCAAGTCTTGATGGAGTCCTTCACAAGCTAAGGGCTCCAAAAGTTGATCCTCATATATACCCGGATCCCAAATTTTGTTTCTACACCCATCTTCAAGTTGATCAAGACAATTTCATTTGGGTGGCAAGCGATTCGAATTCTCAAGTAAACACCAAAGCATGTTCCTAGACTCTTTTAGTTGAGAATTATACCAACCATTGCACTTAGAATTTAAATTTCCAACCATAAAGAACCTTGATTGGCATTTCCACCCACTAATCAACTTCCTTTTGCTCTTAACCCCACAAAGAGCTCTAAGTTACCCATCCGTCTCAATCAAACCATATTCAAGTGAGAAAGTAAAGATTAGAGATAAAAATTTTATCCACTTGAATGTTATGTTGGATGGTGACTTAGGAAGGGACGTCTCCAATGGTCTTGTAAGTTCCATTCCCTTGTGCTCTTCTTTGAATACCTCCACCTCTTGGCAAGCTTCTTCCATGTCCTCTTCTTGACAAAGTTCTTCACATTCAACCACTTCTGCACCAACTTCTTCTAGCTCTTCTCCACTCTTCATGTCATAACTTGGAGGTAATGTGGAACTCGCCTCAACATCTACCTTGATTTTAATAGGAGAAGATTCCTCAAATACAAAAGGATCACGTGTTGGTGTGGGATCGTCTTCAAGAGGAAGATTTGTTGCTTTCTCCCCTTCTTCCAATTCTTCATCATTCATTATATGCTTAGGAGGTTGCGCACCCTCCTTAACATCGCCTTCAAGCTCAATGGAAGAAGGTTTAACAACTTTCACAAAATCAACCACATTGCTTGGTGTGGAAGTGTCATCCAACTTGAAAGTAAAGATTAGAGATAAAAATTTTACCCACTTGAATGTTATGTTGGATGGTGACTTAGGAAGGGACGTCTCCAATGGTCTTGTAAGTTCCATTCCCTTGTGCTCTTCTTTGAATACATCCACCTCTTGGCAAGCTTCTTCCATGTCCTCTTCTTGACAAAGTTCTTCACATTCAACCACTTCTACACCAACTTCTTCTAGCTCTTCTCCACTCTTCATGTCACAACTTGGAGGTAATGTGGAACTCACCTCAACATCTACCTCGATTTTAATAGGAGAAGATTCCTCAAATACAAAAGGATCACGTGTTGGTGTGGGATCGTCTTCAAGAGGAAGATTTGTTGCTTTCTCCCCTTCTTCCAATTCTTCATCATTCATTATATGCTAGGAGGTTGCGCACCCTCCTTAACATCGCCTTCAAGCTCAATGGAAGAAGGTTTAACAACTTCCACAAAATCAACCACATTGCTTGGTGTGGAAGTGTCATCCAACTTGAAATCCACCTCTTGTTCAACTTTGCCTAGGCTTTCAACCACTTCTTCTTCATCAACAATCTCCATCCTTTCCACTTGTTGCACGACACACTCCATGCTCCGCTCTTCGGTTGATTTCTCATATTCATCCATGGAGATGCTTTGTCTACGGTATGAATCCCATACGTCCAAGTTGGCTTTAATTTTGGCAAGGTTAGCCTCGATGGCTTCGTTCCTCCTTTGGGCTTCCTCTTGCTCCTTTTGACAGATGATTGCTTGAAGCCGGTCCATTGCTTCCTTAAAGCGATCCATTGGCTTTTGTTCCAATTGATTAGCATACGTAGGATCATATTGCTCTTGGATGAATAGATGTGGGTGTTCTTCCATGGAGGGTTGTGGTGGAAAGGAAAATTGATCTTATGGTTGAAAGTTATCATACATGGAAGGTGATTCATCTTGGTAATAGTATGGAGGTGGTGGTTCTTGAGGGTATTGATGGTGGAATTGGTGTGGTTCTTCATATGGTTCATATGGTTCATAAGGTGGTTGGTATGGTGGATATGGGTTATGATCATATGGAGGTGTTTGATGATAATAAGGGGCTTGTGAGTATGGTAGCTCAAAATTATGTTGAGGAGGTGGTGACGATTGGATTTTTGACGGTTTAGAATTTCTCAAATAAAATATCGTCGAAGTATAGTTTCTAAACCAAGCAATAATCCTTTCATACAAAAAGTTGTTTGTCACTAAAACAAACCCCTAAATTTATAAACCGAAGTATTGAACCTCGGGTCGTTCTCCCTAGGAATTGCAACAAAGTGTCTTGTTATTGGTTGTGAATTATTTTGGGGTTTTTGGATAAGAAGCATTAAAAGTAAATGGCAATGAAAATAAACTAACAACTATAAAAGGCTCTTGGCAAGGTATGAAAATTAGAAGTCCTATCCTAGTTATCCTTCTCAATTGTGATGAGAATTGTTCATTGCTACCACTTAGTCAACCTCTAACCATGGAGGAAAGTCAAGTGGATGAATTGACTTGAGCCACAAGTCCTAGCCAAATCCCAAGGAAAGACTAGCTTTAGTGCACTCCAAACCAATTAGCAATCTCTCCAATTATCAATCAATGAATTACCTCTTATTGAATTGAAAGAAAGTAGAATGAACAATACTAGATCTACAACAAAATATAAGAACAACATAAAAGAGATTACACCAAAAGAATAGGAGAAGAATGAATGTAACTACAAGGAATTGAGATGTAGAAGTAGAAGAAGATGAATCTAAATCTAGATCTAAGAACTAATCCTAATCCTAATCCTAATTCTAGAGAGAAGTGAGAGCTTCTCTCTCTAGAAACTACTTCTAACTACTAAACTAATCCTAATGGTAACTAACATATGTTTCCCTCTTCACTCCTTGGGTTAAATAGCATCAGAAATGAGTTGGATTGGGCCCACAAGGCTTCTAAAATCGCTGGCCACGTTTTGCTTCAAGTGGACTAGGTGGCAGCAACGGCGCGTGCGCGTACTTTGCGCGTGCGCGCCACCATACGTGTAGCAACTATGGCAAATCTTATATCGCCCCGGATGTTAGCTTTCCAACCCAACTGAAACCGCATCATTTGGACCTCTGTAGCTCAAGTTATGGTCGTTTAAGTGCGAAGCGGTCGGCTTGACAACTTTCCGGTTCTTTCATTTCTTCATGAGTTCTCCAACTTTTCATGCTTTCTTTCTTCATTCCCTTGATCCAATCTTTGCCTCCTAAATCTTAAATCACTTAACAAACATATCAAGGCATCTAATGGAATCAAGGAGAATTAGATTTAGCTATTTTAAGACCTAAAAAGTATGTTTTCACTCTTAAGCACAATTAAAGGAGAATATACAAAACCATGCTATTTCATTGAGTAAATGTGGGTAAAAGGTGATAAAATCCCCTAAAATCAATGCAAGATAAACCCTACAAATGGGGTTTGTCAGGTGGTTCATAGGCATATGGTGATGGTTGTTGACAATCACAATAAGAGTCACCACATCCATTAGATTGATATGCATTAGGATTGGAATTATACCCATAAGAAACCGGAGGTTGTTGTTGCCAAGAAGGTTGATCAATTCCTTGAGGCTCCTCCTATCTTTGATTGTTCCATCCTTGATACATGTTATCATTATAGCTTCCATTCTCTACAACATAATTTGAACCAAACTCATAGCCAAAATGGTGAGAATTCATAATAGCAAATAAAAACAAAATCTACAAAGAATAAGCAACAAGTCCTAAGCCTAACAAAAACCAACAAATGAACAAAAGACAAACATATTCACATATTCACAATAGCCAATAATATAACACCATTGCAATTCCCCGGCAACGGCGCCATTTTGATGAGTGAATTGTTGTGATGGTCTAGAATTTCACACAAATTAATTCTCGTTGTAAGTATAGTTCTACACCAACAAACAATCCTCCCAATCAAAAATTCGGTTGTCACATGTAACAAACCCCAAATAAGAATTAACTGAAGTATTTGAACTCCGGGTCGTCTCACAAGGAATTGCAATGAAGTGCTCAATTATTCGCTATGAAGAACAAGGGGTTTGATTTTATATTTTGGCAAGAAAATAAATGGCAAGGAAAGTAAATGAACAATTAACTAATAAGAGAAAGGGAAAGTACTCTTGACTAGACATAGGTAATTGATATCACTATTCTTGTCGACAAACCATACATTGATAATTATGAGAGGCCAACCTATTAAGTCTACTTCCAAAAGCCTTAAGTACGTAGTATCTACTCCTAGGCTCGAAGTACGTCAAATAGACTTGATCACATTAACCCATAAGTCCCAACCTATCTACTAATTAGATTAGTAGTGGGTTGGTGTCAATGAGTATCAAATTGATCACCAAGGGTTCTCAAATTACCAATTCAGTGAGACCCAATGACTCAAGGCCACTCAATTCCCTTAGCCTAGGTCAAGAGTAAAGGAAACTACTCAAAAACTAGAGAAAATATTTCATCAAACACTTAGAGTGCAAGAAAAATAAACATCACCAAATGCAAGAATTAACAAGACCCATAACCATCATGAGCAAGAAATCAACAATAACAATGAAGATAAACATCAAAGAGAGTATGAAAACATAAAATTGCATTAAAAGAAAAGTAAATCCAACAAGGGTTCATGAACATAAAAGAGAGTAAAATAAGGAAATTAACAAGAGAAACTAAGAAGATTGAGACAATAGAACAATAAAATATAAAGATAATTGAACAAAAAACAAGAATTGAAAGATGAATTTGAGAAAGATTAACCTAACTTTATCCTAATTTCTATCCTAAATCTAGAGAGAGGAGAGAGCTTCTCTCTCTAGAATTCTACCCTAAAACATGATGAAAACTAAACTATGACTACCTGGTTTATCCCCCCCCTCAATCCTTAGATTCAATAGCATCAGAAATGAGTTGGATTGGGTCCAAAATGCTTCAGAAATCGCTGACCACGAGTTGCTAAAATGGACCCACGCTGATCCTGTGACGTGTGCGCGTCAAGAACACGTAAGCATCTCTAAACGCTAAACAACTATGACAAATTTTATATCATTTTGAAGTTCCAGATGTTAGCTTTCTAATGCAACTAAAACCGTCTCATTTGGACCTCTGTAGCTCAAGTTATGATCGATTGAGTGTGAAGAGGTCAAGATTGATAGCTTTGCAGTTCCTTCATTTCTTCATGAGTTCTCCCACTTTGCATTCTTTTCCTTCATTCCTTCAATCCAATCTTTGCCTTCAAAACCTGAAATCACTTAACAAAGATATCAATGCATCGAATGGGATTAAAGTGAATTAAATTTAGCTATTTTAAGGCCTAAAAAGCATGTTTTCACACTTTAGCACAAATTTAGGGAGAATTACAAAACCATGATATTTCATTGAATAAATGTGAGAAAATTTGATAAAATCTTCCAAAATTAAGCACAAGATAAACCACAAAATTAGAGTTTATCAACGGCTGAATTTAAAAAAAATGAAATTGTCTATAAAAGAAATTGGCAGTAACAATTTCTGTGTCAGAGATTCCAAATATAAAATGTGACTTCTGATTTCAGTAAGGACAAAATTTTGTCATTTTCTCAAATTGTTAGTCATATTTTGTGATATTTTTTTGTTCCTTATCGTAAGTGACAATTTGTTCTACACCGATTCAACCCACATCGACGCATTACACCAAATTTGCATACTAATATCGTATTACACCATTCACTTTACAATATTAAAAAATTTAGCCGTATAAAGGCCGAAGACAACCTCATTGCCCCTCCAATTTTCCTCAATTTCTGGATCTAATAGCCAAGCACAAGAAGACTGACCCCTTCGATAGCCAACTCTGCAACGCCTTCAATATCCTTGATAAAAATTTCATCGCTAGAATGGTTTCTAAGTATACTCCTCACACATGAGGTTATTGCAAATTCCATTCTTTTTGCTTCTGGATTTTTTCAAATGTGTTCTCTTTTTTTTCTCAACTATTTTTGTAGTGTTGTTTCTTTTATTTTTATTTTTTATTTTAGGGGAAAGATGAAGATAATGATGATTAGGAGTGTTCAAGACTGGATTCGATTCGAAACACAGTTCAGACCTAAGATATATTTTGTCAGGTTTGGCTTTGCCATTTTTACCCGGTTATTTTCGGATCGGATTATGGTTCAAGTCATTCGGTCCGGTTCGAAATTCTTTTTTATGATACAAATATATTTTAGAGTGAAAGCAATAATGCCATATTATACTTTTATACTTCAATTAATATTTTTTATATTATAGGAATTGTTTTTTTTTTGAAATAATTTATTTTGGTATAAATATGATATAATATTTGTTAAATTTAATTTTTAAAAATAAAATTTTATTACTTTAATATATAAAATTTACAAATTTGTCTATACTTATTTTAAAATTTTGTATATACTTGTTAAATTTGTCATTTTCTCAAATCGTTAATCACGTTTTGTGATATTTTTTGTCCCTTCAAATCGTAAGTGACGATTTGTTCTACATCGATTTAACCCATATCGACGCATTACACCAAATTTGCATAATAATCCCGTATTGCACCATTCACTTTACAATATAAAAAAAAAATAGTCGTATAAAGGTCGAAGAGAACCTCATCGCCCCTCTGATCTTCCTCAATTTCTGAATATGATGACCAAACACAAGAAGGCTAACCTCTTTGATAGCCAACTCCGCAACGCCTTCAAAGTCCTCGACAAGGATTTTATCGCCAGAATGGTTGCTAAGTAAACTTCTCACACATGAAGTCATTGAAAATTCTATTCTTTCTGCTTCTGAATTTCTTAAATGTGCTCTCTTTTTTTCTCAACTATTTTCGTAGTGCTATTTTTTATTATTTTTATTTTTTATTTTAGAGGAGAGATGAAGATAATGATGATTAGGGGTGTTTAAGACTGGACTCGATTCGAAACACGATTCAAACCCAAGGCATATTTTGCCATATTTGGATTTGTCATTTTTATCCGATATTATTTTTAGATCGGATTATACTTTAAGTCACCCTCGAAGTTCTTTTTTATGATAAAAATGTATATTTTAAAATAAGAGCAATAATGCCACATTATAATTTTATATTTCAATTAATATTTTTTATATAATAGGTACTGTTTTTTTAAGTAATTTATTTTGATATAAATATAATATAATATTTATTAAATTTAAATTTTTAAAAAATTATTATTTTAATATATAAAATTTATAAATTTATATATACTTATTTTATATCGGGTCAACCCAATTTACTTTGAGCTACTTTTGCGTTCGGCCCCACCAGTCTATAAACATCTCTACTGATGATGATGGTGGCACAGTTAGTCAACATTTTTTTTTTTCAGTTGCAGCTGGTAGGCTCGAACCCAAAACCTTTAAGATGAGAAAGGACGGAATGTCGAGTGAGCTACGGCTCATTGGCAGTCAACATTTAAATGGTATCTTCCAACTTTTGGACCTGGCTGATGGTAGAGCCCATTTGGTTGGAAAGAAAGGCCGATAGCACCTTACGAAATCTACCAACAAAAAAGTAATAAAGATATGATGATTCTTGTTTCGTGTTCTTCGCCTTCGGCTTCCCCTTCCTCTCAGATCGATAATAAATTAAAGTCCATAAAAAGTTAAAAACAGAACAAAATAGCAAAACAAAATAACAAATGGCAGCAAGTACTGCAACTGCACCACAATTTTTCAACCTCACTCACTCTCTTCCACCTTCTTCCAAGTTTCTCCATTTCACTAATGTTCCTTCTTCTCTTCAACATCCCTTTCCTTCTGGAATCTTCTACAAGCATCGTTCACATCAATTACTAATCTGCAATTGCAATAGCAAGGTACACAATTACATAGACATACATGATTTGTTTATTTTTCATTCAACTACCGTTCAAACAGTAACAAAAAACTGTACTTTCAAATTCGGTTCACTTTGAAGTTGAATAACTCGAGTGGAGGAGAACAATATGAGTTGGATGAAGGACTTTTCGGTGGGTATGATGGGGTTGATGACGAGAGTGATGAGGATGATGCAGAGAGCAGCCTCGATTTGTTTATCAGATTCTTTCAAAGCATGTTCAGGAAATTCTCTAAGCGTGCCAAGAAGGCCTCTCGCTCCGTTTTGCCATCAGTGATTTCGCCTCAGCTTGTAAGTTTCTTCTAGTTTTTCTTTTATTCACTATTTGGAACCCTTATTTTCAAATTGGGTATCAAGAAGTACTATCTATTTTCCATTTTGTTTTTTCACTTCTGACTTCTGAGTTACTTGTAAGTTGTAGCTAACAAATTAATGTTCAGGTTATTATTATTAGCCCAATATAGATCACTCTTAATCACTAGTAATTGGTTCATTGTGGGAAATTGCTTGAACCTTCCTTTTTATTTAATTTGGCGACTCTATAATAATATAAGGCAATGATCTACTATTTAGTTAATCTTTATTCAGAATTTCAGATGTTATTATAAGAACCTGACTAAACCGGATTTGGATCCTCTAAATTTTGAATTTCAAAGTGTGATCTCTCACGATTTATTTTATAGGTGGGACCAAGAGAAAATATGAGAGAGAAACCATTCAAAGGTGAGAGATCACACTTTACCTTCTGAAGTGAAAATTCAAAATTTAGAGGATCCAAATTCGACTAAACCAGTTCAAGGCCCTCAGGCTCAAAATCAATAAATTCCATTGGGAATGGGATGACCTTATTCAGTTAGTTTAGCACTTGAAGTGGTTCAGAACTTATTTCTTATAAGAAAATTCAAAATCGGAGTGTTCTGAATAGAAAAAATTGGATAGGAGGATTTAGTCCGATACTGATTCTGCACTTGTAGTTCAGATACTAGTCTTGTGGTCTGCAAGCTCAGTTAATTGTAGTTACCTATTTTTTTTCTATGTATTTATCTTTGGCGGCATTCTTTCTAGTTTCTCTTATTTGTTTTCATTTGTTTGGGGAAATTCAGGTTTCTTTTGCAGTGGATGGGACTCTGCTACTTGCTTCACTTTCCATAGCCAAAGCACTTCTTGAGGTATTTGCTTCTTCCCATTGCTGTATGGCTTGATTGAGAACCCATGTTTAGTCAAACTCTTTGTTTGTGTTGCTTCACCTTCATATCTATTATCTAGAGTATCATCATTCACCCCCCTATAAACACTAATTGAATTGATATCACGCCATTTTCCTTTGTTGTAGATAAGAGATGTGAGGAAGGATTGTAATAGTTTCTAGAATAAATAAATAATATGCTTTTTCATGTTTGTTTAACAACTTAATAGTATCTTACAGCTCATTTGATCAGAATTCCTTTATTGAAATGTTATTTGCACAATCACAGAATGCAAAGTTTCCTCTTCTATTATCTCCCTATTTTTTTCTCTTTTTTCTCATAATTCCTCATCGTTCATATTTTATTATAATGTTTTAGGCCTTGAAACATATATTGATTATGAAATCATTACTTGTGAAGAGTTCATTTGAACATCCAAAAGCTAACTCAAATGAGTTCTTAATTTACACCAGAGGGGAAAAAAAAACAAAGAATAAAAGTTTGAGATCATAAAATTAACATGCTACTGTTGAAATTTCAAGAGAGAGTAATTTAGTCTATATTAGCTAAGGTTTAGTGTTAAGCTATGACAGCTGACCTGTTTTATAATTTCTTATTTCTCCCTTAATCTATTGATTTTAATTTCTCCAGTCTTTCGTATTCCCCTTAGCCACTTTATCCCAACACAAGCAAAACATGAACTGTGGTTTTGGCATAATTCGGTGAATTCCTTTGATTTTGTGATTGAGAATTGCATTCTAAGTTTGAAACCTAACAAACAACAATCGCTGACGATTATTTACTGTAAATCTTAGGTCTTCTGCACACTTGGAGGCACTGTATTTGCTGCAATTCTGCTTCTGCGTGTGATTTGGGCAGCAGTTTCTTACTTCCAGTCAAGTGGAAATAGCTTCAATCAGGGTGGGAGTTCCTTTGGTGCTGTAGCCTAGACGGCTCTTCATATTTTACAAAATTTTTCTGTATTAATTTTTAGGTAATAGACTAACAGTAATATATGAAGGGAATTTTTTCTTCAGCTACATATTGTATATGAGAAAGTATGTAGTCATCATTCGTGCTAGTGTTTGTTCACTTGAAACATGTGATATTGATATTTTGATAGGTGAATGGATCATATCACTACTTATTCCATTTGAGGGAAGCTAGAGTTGTGTCATCCATTAGTGTGGCAAAGGTGCAGCACAGCTTCGAAGAGATTATATTAATAAACATGTACGCATGTGTAATATGGACAAGCAGCATTCTTTATAAAAAGTAGAGACTAATTATCTAACTCAATGCCTAAGGGTGTGTGTGGTTTAACTATTACTTTGTTATAAAGATTCCATTCCCATGGGAATTAAAGATACCCAAGGGAAAGGTGGGAATTGAAATGATGGTATTTTAATTCCCGGGAATCAAACTTGCTTAAGGTTTTTAAAAGCGGACACTTTTTAATACACAATTACATTCCTAATGTTTATTTTCGTTAGTCAGTATAGTCCTTAGTCAAATTTTTTTCAATAGTCAATTACGTCAAATGATAAGCTGGAATGTTGACAAGCTGGAATGTTCACTTGCCTACGTGGCCATTAAGTGTTCCCGTGTAGTGAGGTGGACAAATGGATCTTTATAGCCAATGGAGAAAATAGTCCCTATAGCCATTGCAAAAAGACGTCATTTTGTTTAGATCGTATAGTGTAAAAGTGTGTTGAAAATGATGAGCTCTCATCAAACTATGTGATGTGAGTTCTTGAGAGGAGCAAAAAGAATGAGACGAGAAATGGAAATGATGAGGAAAAAAAAATGACGAGAAGAAGTGAGAGAAATGAGCCAGATTGAGTTGAATGTAATGAATGGCAAAAACTAAATTGCAATTGTACATAGTTGCTATTTGTATACAATGCTAAACTAACTCTCCTTTAACTAACTTATCAACTTGCCAAAAATATCTACCTAACTGCCTCTAATTAACTTCACACAAATCACACTCTTGACTAAACCAATCAAGTCACACTCTCTGCAAAGCTAGGGGCATGGAGATCTAGCAGATCTAGCTTGGACAAATTCAGTGAAAACGCCCCTGGTGCCAATGGCTTAGTGAGGAACTCTGCTAATTGATCGGCTGAAGACACTAGAAGCAAGTGTGTCAACCCAGACTGAAACTTCTAACGAGCAATATGGCAATTAACTTCAATATGCTTGGTTTTTTTGTGAAAATATGATTGGCAGCTATATGAATGGCTAAACAATTGTTACAAAATGGTAATTGGAGCTTGTGAAAGGCATGCCAATGTCTCTGAAGATGTAGGATAGCCACTAGGCTTCACAAGTGGCGCTTGCTAAAGCACAATATTCTGCCTCCGAAGAAGATCTAGATATAGTCGACTACGTCTTACACTTCAAACTGATAAAAACAAATCCTAAATAGAAACAGTATCCAGGAATTGAGCGTTTCATATCCACACAAGCAACCCAATCAGAGTTTGAAAATCCAGTAACCTTGAAGTTTGAGTAGTAGCTTGCAAGTGAGTAGTAGTGGGGCAGTCAATAAATTGGCTCGAACGGCCAATTGCATAAGCAATATCAGGCCTAGTGTTGGCCAAGTACATGAGACGACCAACTAATTGCCTATAATTCATGAAATCAGAGAGCAAAGTTCCACCTTCCTTGGACAGCTTCCAAGTGTAGTGCATTGAGGTGTTTGCTGGTTTACAATCCAAAAATCCCAAATCCTCAAGAATGTCTAAGGCATACTTTCTCTGACACAAGTGAATGCCTTTGCTTGATTGAGCTACTTCCATCCCTAAGAAAAACTTCTAGTAACCAATATCTTTGATCTTGAATTTATCATGAAGAATAGCTTTGATTCTTGCAATCTTTGATTGAATAGAGAATGATCTAAAACTGACTTCTTGTAGCCAGAATATATGAGTTACTGTGAGCTTCAGGTTCCGCTGCATACTTGCTTTCCTTAGACCATAAAGTGACTTTTGCAGTCTACATACCATGCCTAGTTCAATGTCAGTGAGCCCTAGTGGGATCTTCATGTACACTTCCTCATTCAAGTCACTATGCAAAAATGCAGTATTAACATCAAGCTGTTTCAAATACTAGTTCTTAGTTGTTGCCATGGTCAGAACCAATCTCAAAGTTGTCATCCAAACCACAGGGTTCAAAGTATCAATGAAATCCACTTGTTCAGCCTATAGCTCATTTAACATTCGGATGTTTGCTGATTCTCCAACTGTTGTTTAATTCAAGAGATTTCAACTCACTTTGAATTGCTTCTCACCAGCATTGATGAACATCAGCTTTCAACATCAAGATTTGAGGAGATGGTAAAGCACAGGGATTTTTTTGTTTGAAACTAAGCTTCTCATATGACAAATTATTCGACATAAGATACCTTTGGGTAGAAGCAGGTGTTAAGTCCGTTTTGGCCAACATACAATGATAGTATTTTATGTACGAGGGTGGTTTCCTATTTCTAATTGGCCTACTAGATGGTGAATGAGCATTATCAATGAATGAAATGTTTCTAACATGCTGTAAAGTGGAAACTGTACTCTTCTCAAGTTCTCTAGTGATACTTTTCTGTGGATTGGTGCCTAAATTAGTATCATTATTTGGAATGATTGTATCGGTTTTTAGTTCATCATGATGTATGAATGCTGAAGAATTATTAGTGTAGTAGGTGAAATGATCCAGGTCTTCAAATTGAACCTTTTGCTCTGAAATTGCTTTGTTATAAGGTTGATTAGCAAGTTTATTGTTAGCATTCATGTAAGGAAAGTAATTTTCATAAAAGGTGACATGTTTTCAAGTGAAAATCTCTCTATTTTTGAGCTCAATCAAAATATAACCCTTTGTACCTTTTTTGTAGACTAAGAAGACACACTTTCTAGCTCGTTGATCAAGCTTGGTTCTGCCATTGCTAATGATGCTGGCATAAGCTAGGCATCCAAAAACCTCTAAGTTAGTCAAGTCAGGTAAACTATGAAACAAACTTTGATAGGGAACCAATTGTTTAAAAAAGTACATGGAATTCTATTTATAAGGTGGGTTGCATGAGCAATTGCAAACTGCTAAAAAACTTTGGAACTTTAGAGTGAAATACATTTAATTTGTACATTGAACAAAGTTTTGTAAGAGAGTGGAAGTCAAGTCTCTGACTTTGCTTTCATAAAGTAGATCCAAGCGTGTCTACTTTTATCATTCATTATTGTCAAAAAGTACCTATGAGCTAAATTGAAAGGTGTGGACAATGACCCCAAAATATCCATGTGGACAAGGCCAATACAATTTTTAGATTCATTGAAACTATGCAAGGATGGTTTTTTTTTTTTTTCCCAAATGACATAAGGTATAGGGTAAAACACTCAAATAAACTAAAGCAATCCAAATATTACATAAATCACTCAAAACCAAAAATCTTAAGTGAATATTCCCATACATGTCATTATATAAATCGAATGAGTCAAATTCGATTTATAATATTTATAGTAGTAAATTGAAAAGGGGTGATTCAATTTATAGTAGTAAATTTTACCCTGAGTTTTAAGGGACAAGGATGCTAAGAGATTTCTAGTGAATGCTGCTTTTGTGAAGACTAAAATCGAGTTTGACTACTGGTTTGACATCCTCCACTCTGAAGATCCTGCAACGTGTGACTGGACTAATCATATACGCAGTGGACTCAGCATCGAGATAAAAGTCGGAGGTTCAAGAATATGACTACAAACATCTCCGAGTGTGCAAACTCGATACTGAAGGGTGTAAGGAACCTTTCAGTTTGTTCGTTGGTGAAGTCCACCAATGGGAGATTGGCAGAGCTATTTTTTTGAATAGGAAGAGAGATAGAGGCACAGTTAGGAACTGAGCATCAGTTTAGTCAGCATCTGATGAAGGCAATTGAGGCTAATCTGAAGGTCTCAAGGTGTTTCACGATGACTTTAACAGGGATAATTCTGAGTTCATTGTGGTTGAAACCACGCCGACAGGGAGCTTCTCACTCGGCTCTTACAGATTGTCCTTCAGGGACTACATATGTGACTGCGGGTATTTTCAGGCACTTTATTATCCATGTCACCATGCGTTAGCGTGGTGTGCATATTCACGTCTAGATTGATCAACTTATGTCCATGAAGTGTATCACCTCAGCTCGGTATTTAATGCATATCAGATGGGGTTCACCCTTCCAATCCCTAAGAGCTCCCTAGGACTACTAGGATCTAGACCACAATGGACGAGGCTGACCCAAACAGACCCAAAAGATGTGGCCTTTGAAGACAGCCAGGCCACAATGTAGGAGGTGTCCACAAGGAGGAGTCAATGTTGGTTCTACTTCCGCCAGTAACGTTTAGTGTTGGGCTTATTTAGTGTAATGTTTTGTCTTTAGTTTTAATCTTGTTGTTGTTTAGTCATGTTGTTGTTAGTCTCTTTGTTGTTTACATTTGATGGTTTGTGTAATGTTTAGTCTTATGTAGTGTAATGAAATATCGACGTATAATGGAAAAGTCGCATAACATACATGTGCTTCTAAACATAATGAAATACATGTGCTTTTGAATGGAAACATGAACACACACTAATGAAATTAACAAGTTCAAAACTATGTTCAGATAAAACATGAACGTAGCTACGATACTAAAGCGTATCTAAAAACATAAAATAATAGGGAAGACCTAACATGAACGGCCTAGTGCCAAAAACACAAGTCAAAAGAGATGCGATCCTATGAAGCAGCGCCAGGGGAGCCTGATCCGTCATGCTCTCTACGCTAGAGGGACATTATCCTCGTTTCTATTGCCATCATGTTCCATCTTGTCTGGTATGCATTCCTGTGACATCGATGGACCGGAATGTGCAGGTGTATGTGTAGCGTGTGTCGAGGGAGGTGTCCCACCCAACACAAATGTATCATCGACAGGTCCAGAAAGAGGCTCATTCAGATCCACATCTATAGGTGTCTGGGATCCACCTACCTGAGGTATGCGTCGTGCCATATCATCTTCCTACATGATGATGCTAATCTTCTCAAGAAAACGTGACCCTCCGTACTTTGCATCAAGGCCCTCACTGCCAAGCAAGTTCGATAGCATCTCATCTGGGCTCATCCACGTCTGACTATCATGCATCGCTGTGTCATTGCTAGGACACCCAATAAAGTAATCACCAAACCCTCGACCAGTATCTCCGCCACCTCCAGCATTGCATAACGCTCCACCACCATAACTATCATAGCCACCCCCACCAAAAGCACCATCTCCATCACCACCACGACCACGACCACCAACACCTCCACTCATAACACTGTCACGTCCATCACCATCTCCACCAGTCACCTCTGTCATGTCCTCCATCACCACCTCTATCACCTCTGTCGTCGCCAACATTATCACCACCATCACCACCCTTACCTTCATCTTTTTCGCCTCTCCCTCCACATCATGCTCTACCTCGACTACCACCCCTAGCTCTTCGACGACCTCCACTGGCTCCTCTACGGCCTCAAACCCTCCCCTCTAATGCATTGATGGCATCATCGAGCCACCTCCACTCACACTGACTGAAGCGTGTCCCGACACGATGTCTCTACTCAACATGATGGTTGTCCGAAACATCAAGCACATGATCCATCTGTGGAGCCTATCCTGGATCTCTCTGCAATTTTTCGGCCGGGATTGCGTCTATTCTGGGGTCTCCGAGGAATAGCTCAGACAACAAGAATCGCCTACCGTACTTATGCCACCATCTAAGTATTCATGAGAGGGACCTGGATCAGGAACAACATCAAAACGTAAGAAATGATGTGCCTTGTTGGTCCAATGAGTGTGCCAATTCTGTAAGGTAGTTGAAAACCATCAGTTACCACCTCTTCCATTCTCTGACATCAAAAATTCGATGTTCAGTGTGGGTCGCGGCCAATGCTATACTCGTCGTGATACCTCACCACCATTGATTTACAACCTAGGCGTAAAGCTCTGTGTGGTAGGGTATTACATTATGGTATCAGAGCAGTTCGTTCCTATAGAGCCTGAGGGACGGACTGACTATGCTTCTGAGCATACTCTGAGTTGTGTTTACGTGTTATTTAGGATATCTAACTGATAAACATAGCATAAGGTTCATGAGTTTGCATTCGGAACTTTGAAGCGCTATGCTTGCGATATTGAGACTGATCACCTTGATATCACTTGTTTGGTATGAACAGGACCAGATGGTGACTGGTGGACGCGGTCGCGGTCGAGTGAGAGGTAGGAATCGAAATGAAGAACACGATACGAATGCGAACAACCCCACAAACTTCATGGCTGCCTTGGAGAACATGGCTGCGGCTATGCAGGCCACGGCTGCTGCCTTAGGCAATCAGGCTAACAATGTAAATGGAGGAAATGGGAATAATGGGCCAATGACATTGTCATCCTTTCTGAAGGTGCATCCTCCAACCTTCAGAGGAACTACGAATCCCACTGAGACCGACAATTGGTTTCAGGCAATGGAATGAGCGTTGCAAGCTCAGCATGTACTTGAAAATCAGTATGTAGAGTTTGCCACATACAAGTTTGAAAGAGAAGCTCAGTTTTGGTGGCAAGGAGCTCGTCGTTTATTGCAATAAGGTGATGTTGCAGTTAGTTGGGATGCCTTTCGAGTGGAGTTCTATAAGAAGTACTTTTCGAACTCGGTTAGGGCGGCGAAGGAGTTGGAGCTGCTACAGCTGAATCAAGGTTCCATAACAGTGGCAGAATACACTAGTAAGTTTGAAGAGTTATGTTAATTCTTGATGGTTTGTCAAGGTGCTCCTGAGAGTTATGAGGAGTGGAAGTGTATTAAGTACGAGGGTGGATTTCGGAGTGAAATTCTTACTGCTGTGGGGCCTATAGAGGTCCGCATCGTTTCCAAGTTGGTGAATAAGAGTAGAGTTGTAGAGGAGTGCTTAAGGAAGGCTGCTGCGGAAAATAATGACTGTGGAGAGTTCTATAAGAACGGCCAAGACAGAGATCTTGCACCAAGATGTAAAGACAGAGATTTTGCACTAAGGGGCCAAAACTTTAAGAGGAGTGATCATGCACCGCAATACTCACAAGACTGCAACGACTACCGAAAGGGTGACTATCACAAAGGGCATAGTAAGGGAAAGTAGGCAAGGACTCACCAAGAGAACTTGAGATGCTCGAGATGTAAAAGATACCATCCGAAAATGTCGTGCATGGCTGGGCTAGGATTATGCTATCACTGTGGATTGCCTGGGCATGTCTCTAAACATTGTCCCAACTGGAAGGACCAGGATGCGAGTCGGTCTTAGCGACAAGGTTGAGAATCTCTAATATGAGGTAATTGTGAAATGAGTAACCAAACTATAATTGCATTGTATGATATTGGAACACCGTGTTTATCCATAGTTTGTAATGGAGATAGGGATTTAAAACTGAAAATGTCAAATTTAGTGTCACATCTAGGATTAAATTTAATAGTGTCGCGTAGAGTATGGTCGTTAGAGTTGGTAGAACTTAAGAAGATTTTTGGTTGACATGGGCAGATGATCATATTCTTAAAGGCAAAACCGTGAGGCCTTGTGTGCCAAAGCGGACAATATCGTGCTAGCGGGTGGTCTGGGCTGTTACAGATGGTATCATAGCCTAAGCCCGGATCGATGTGCCAGCAAAGGCGCTGGGCTCCCTTAGGAGGGTGATTGTAAGGTCCCACATCGGTTGGAGAAGGGAACGAAGCATGCCTTATAGGGGTGTGGATACCTCTCCCTAGCATGACGCATTTTGACGAGTGAGTGTGAGGGGCTTCGGCTGTCATCCCTATCGTCAAAGGCAAAACTGTGAGGTCTTGTGTGCCAAAGCGGACAATATCGTACTAACGGGTGGTCTGGGCTGTTACAGATGGTATTAGAGCCGGAGCCGAACGAAGCATGCCTTATAAGGATGTGGATACCTCTCCCTAGCATGACGCGTTTTGACGAGTGAGTGTGGAGGGCTTCGGCTATCATCCCTATCGTCAAAGGCAAAATCGTGAGGCCTTGTGTGCCAAAGCGGACAATATCGTGCTAGCGGGTGGTTTGGGCTGTTACAATGGACAATAAAATACTTTATTTTAATCCAATCCCTAAAAATCAACATACCATACCATACATAAAAAATAGGCGATGAAAAAAAAATAAAAAAAACTCACGCTTTAAAAACAGCAAATAAAAATGTAGGAAAAACAACCATTTGTACCCATGAACTTTACGAACGCTGACAAAAGTACCCATTAAAGAAGGAAACTAATGTTGTATCCATCAAAGATGGATTCCGTACGACAAAAGTACCCAAATCCTAAATTTATGTTGACTTTTTAATAAAATTTCAGAATTACCCCCACCATTATCTTCAACCCTTCCTCTCTTCTTTCCCAAATCTCAAACATCTCCCTTGCCTAAAAACCCTAATCTCAATACCTAAAAAATCCCAAATTACTATTTTCTTAACCCTAGTCTCAATATCCCTTTTAGCAAATTTCAATCTTCTTTTTATTCTTGTGAGAAATGGTCTGGCGTAATTGTAATGTTCCGGCGTTGGGGATGTACCTTGTATGGCCTTCACGAATTGCATTAATCCCAGCCTATCCATAACAGCAATGGGAACGGGAGTGTCAAAATCAGGCTCTCTGGCGGCCAGGCGAATAATGGGGACGCCAGCTTGAACCAATGCGTTTGCTTGGTCGCTTATGGCCACAGTCCTTGAAGGCTTCACGGCGTCGACTCATGGGCTCAACGAGTCATCAACCCCATAGCCGCTGCGCTACTCTGCTTCTTCTCCATGTGGATGGACCTGGAATGGAAATTAACGAAATGTATACGGCATGTGTTGGCCACTTTGAAGAGAAGATTGAAATTTGCTGAAAGGGGTATTGAGATTAGGGTTAAGAAAATGGTAATTTGGGATTTTTAGGTATTAAGATTAGGGTTTTTAGGCAATGGAGGTGTTTGAGATCTGGGAAAAAAGAGAGGAGGGGTTGAAGATAATGGTGGGGGTAATTCTGAAATTTTATTAAAAAGTCAACATAAATTTAGGATTTGAATACTTTTGTCGTACGGAATCCATATTTGATGGATATAACATTAGTTTTCTTTTTTTAATGGGTATTTTTGTCAGCATTCGTAAAGTTTATGGATACAAATAGTTGTTTTTCCTAAAAATGTAAATCAAATCTGAAGGTATTACAATGGCAGCACCAGAATCAATTTTAACAATGGTTTTCTTTTTCTTCTTTTACTACTGCATTACAATTTTAGCTAAATTGCATAATAAAAAAAATAAAAATTCTACTATTAAAATATAATAAAAACAGAGAAAATAAAATTGACTAGAAAAACAAAGAATGAGAATTGAAATGATGGTTCATGTTGTAAGAAAAATGGAGCAAGTCGAATAAAGATAATCACACTGTTGATGAGACTCGATGATTCTTGATACGTTGAGAAGAAAAGGTAACAAGATACGATGAAGAAAATTCATTATCATGAGAAAAGAAGAAAGCATGACGCGATGAATTGGAATTGATGATGCAACTAGAGTGATTTGAGTTTTTAATTGAGTATTAGGTGAGTGTGCATCTCCAAAAGTGTTTAGTGGAGTATAAAGGGTTGCTTGATAAACACATGACATGAGTGATTAATTTGTATTAGACTTATGGATTTAGATCCTCTAAAATTTGAATTTCACTTTAGAGAGTAAAGTATGATCTCTCACCATTTATTTTATAGGTAGAATTAAGAATAAATATAAAAGAGAAACTATTCAAGAGTAGAAGGTTACATTTTATTTTCTAAAATAAAATTCAAACTTTAGAGAATCCAAATCTTAAACTTATATACGTATAAAAATATAAATATACATGATAATTGATTGAATAGTTGATTTTTAGTATACGAGTAGTATTTTTTTAAAATTAATATCCATAAAAATATATAATATCAGTACATGTATGTTGGTGTCCAATTTTACTTTTACGTATTGCCCTTTACCTGTAATAATATAATAATACGGTTTAAGTTTTTGTTATTAGACAATTAACTTTTTTAGTGCAAGTAATTTTAGGTTTATACATCTCAAATTAAAAATATAAAATTTATTCTTTTTGTTCATATCCGGATTCAACACTAAGGTCCAGATCCAAACGAAGAGCCCAATCTAAAGATTGGCCCTCACACGACACCGACATTCTCTCAAAAAGTCGGATCTAACCACGACTTGCTTTAAGAAAGTCGGGAGTAAAGATTAGCTGACAGATAACACCCATTCAAATAAGTAACTGCTCCTAAAATTTCTCAACCCACTTCCAAGAGCCATATCCCAACTTCCCTAAGATAAAGGGACAGTTATCCTCCTTAAAAGGTGGAACTACTCCAACGGTGGTTATTGGTTCATCACTATAAATATACTGACACCTCTCAAGTATCTCTAAGTTCCAATACTCTTTAAACTTGCTTAGACCCTTGCTAACTTAAGCATTAGAGTATCTTTGTAGGTACCACCCCCCATTCTCTCGCACATACAAGTCGGACGGAGACTCTCAGACGCGGAACTAGTCGAAGGGCTTTCTCCTTCAGACGATTGGGCCAACCCAATGAGTTCAGTCCACTAATCTCCGCCATCGTAA
>NC_029776.3:31540579-31568281 GCF_000817695.3 Arachis duranensis
TCGCACACAGATTCTTTTTCTACTTCTCCTCCTCCTCATTTTCTCCTTCTTTTCCTCTTTCGTTATCGTCATCACCAACAACACCAATATTTTACTAACATCTTTATTGGTTCTGATTTTTTCTGGTGCCATCATTAAATAATTTTATTTTATTTTTAGTTTATTTTGGCTCATTTGTGAATTAATTTCGGTTCATTTATGTGTTAATTTCGGTTCACTTGTGAATACAAAATTTGGTCAATACTTATCAGCAGCATTAAGTGAATAAACCAACAATTAACTATAAATGAGCCGAAATAAATTAAGAAATGAATCAAAATTATTTAATTATGACAACAGAGAAAACCAGAACTTATAAAGACGTTTGCAAAATGTTAGTGTTATTAGTGATAACAATAAAGAAGGAGGAGGAGGAGAAAAAAAAAAGAGAAAAAGAAGGAAAGGAAAAAGAAGAAGAAGAAGTCTGCTTGTACTTCATTGGAAGAAGAAGAAATACGAGGAGGAGGAGAAGGAGAAGGAGAAAGAAATGGAGAAGGAGAAAGAGAAGGAGCGCATAATTTGAAAAGTTGTTATAACAACTTGGATAGATTTAGATAAGTATTTTATTTGGATATAAAACTTTATTCTTTTTGAATTAGTTATCATTCATTTATAAATTTATTTATTTATTTATTATTGAGTAATAATTTATTATTTTTAAAAAATTATTATTCAAATAAATAAATAAATAAATAATTTTTTATTATTTTAAATTTACTTGAGTAATAATTTATTGCTCTTGAAAGATTATTACTCAAATAAATTAAAAAATAAAAAAGACCTTTTTATTATAATAGATTTATTTGAGTCATAACTCAGTAAAAATAATAAATTATTAATTAAATAAATTTATTGTAATAAATATTTAGTTTTCTTTTCTTTTATTTATTTGAGTTATAATTTTTTAAATTATTACTCAAAAATAAATAAATAAATTATTCGCTTAATAAATAAATAAATAGTAATTAATTAAAAAATATATAATGACTAGAGCGAGAGAGTTATTTTTTTGAACAAATAATAAATATATATTATAGTAGATATTTAATGATTTATTGAAGTGCTAACTAGAGTTAATATAATGGAACTCGAAAGTACCTGTTACAGGAATTTTAATTCAAACAGTAGTTAAATATATGTTAAAATAAATTGAGAAGTTAAGGTTTTACTACTGAATTATAATGTGATTATAAGGTTAGTAAAATATTTAGTAATAGATTATTATTTATATTTCTGGTGTATTCGTGGTTCATACGAATAACTGCAATATGATTATAAGATTCGTAAATTTTTTGGCATGGCATATCAATCCTGACCCATTAGCATGTCAAAAGTTCAGCCCATCAACGTTTTAAGCTTAATCACCTAATCACACTTAATTAATTGTCTTTTCCCAATAGAAAATGGGATACGTTTGGCTGTGTCATAGTTGTTTCATCAATCCGTTGTCGTGGTTAAAGATTATTTGCACGCGTCCAAATCACAGCTCGTCACGGAGTGTTAACTTCACATGTTGATTTTTGCAGTCAGCACCACAGACTTTTCCAAAACATAAAGCAAGAACAAAGAAATGCATCAACGGTGATAACATAGGACCTTCGCAAGATGGTGGCTGCGAACAACCTTCTTCAGGCCCACAGTTGTGATAGTGTATCCAACTGAGAGAGAGGAGAAGGGAGGAAAGGAGGGAGAGAGACCTTGTTTCTAGAGGATAAAGGTGAACAATAACAAAGATGAAGAAGAAGAGAAAAGAGAGTCCTTGTTCTTGGAGGAAGAAAGTGCACGGAAAAAAAAAGAGAAAAATGAGGAGTTAAACCTCAAAGTAGTCCCTAAAGTTACTCTTGAGCCTCATAGTGATCCGTGAAGTTAATAATTATGCATATTTATCCTGAATTTGCACTCCGGGACTCAGGCTCATCTATCCGGCAAATTTCGTCCACCTGGCGCAACCGGAAAGCTGAGTTGGACTCGTTAGTGACACGCTATCAGAAGAACGGCTAGCTGACGTGGCGACATAAAATGTTTTGGTTCAATTTGGTCCCTAATGTGAGGTTAAAAACCCTAATCCCTAATTTTGAAGCTTGACTCTCTTCTCTTCTCTTGTCCATCACAACAGAGCTGACTCTCTTCTCTTTCTTCTCGTGTAGTGTCTTCTCCATCTTCAAAACCACATGGTTATGGCTAGCGCGAGCAACGCAGTTGGGAGCTCGAACAACCCACGATCATTTAGAAGCATCATGAGGAGAATGAATAGAAACAGAGATTTGTGTTTGCCAGAATGGTGTGGGTGCGGGTCGAGACCAGTGTTGTGATGGTCTGTGATGGATTCTAATCCAGGGAGACCGTTTCTGGGATGCCCAAACTACAATGTAAGTGGTTGTTGTTGTTGTTTGCTGTAATTCTGGATATAAACTTGCTTGATTCACTTTTTTGGGTGCAGATTGTAGGTAAGAGGTGGTGTGGGTTATTTCTGTGGGTAAATAAAATTCTAGAAGAAGATGCGGTAACATGTGATGGTAGAACAAGCTCTTCAAATGACAATGAAGAATGAAAGATGAAGATTGCTTAGAAACTTGAAAGATTAGAGTCTGAAGTTAGGATTCTAAAAATGGGAAAGATTTTCCTGTTTGCATGTATGCTGCTGCTGATTACAGTAGTTTTGCTTCTCTTAAAGTTGGATAGGCAACAGGGTCAATTGTATCTAGCAAAAAACAAGTAACATGTGATATGCATATGTTGTTCATGTACTTGTACCTGTCCTTTTATTTGAAAGAAATGCAGATTAAACTGTTTGACATTACTGTGCAACAATAATTTGGAAATTGAATAAACAATATATTATATGCATATTTTTGTTCATGCACTACTAATGGATTCATCTAATGGAATTAATCTTAATTGCATATTAGAGACCAAAATAGAACAAAAAATCTGACACAACTCAATTCAAGAAAGTCATAATCCATATTCATAATGTAGAAAACACACCCAAAATAGGCATTATAGAGCCAGAACAATGGTCAACAAGTATATCAAAGTTCTTAACGTATTGACCTTATAAGTTTTGAACACTAAAATCCCCAACACTAGGATCCTAATTAAGAAAGCATACATTTTCATCAAAATAATATGATCCTAAACATAATAATCCTAGTCGTCATTTTTCGTATCTGGGTGGTCTAAATCCAGGGTTGGGCACAAACTTCTTGAAATTTTCAATCCTTGTAACGGTCCCCTGTGTTGCACCTTGCATAGAATTTGACGGATGATTCCTTGCTAGTTGACTGCTTGCTGGTGGGGTAGCAGCAGGTGGGGTGGTTGCTGTTGGTTTGTTACTTCCTGAAGTTGATTTTTCTTGTTTGGATAATGAAGGTTGTAGTAGGCTTAGAAAAGGGCGGGAAGGGGTTGAATCTGTGCCTTTCTTTGAGTTAATGAACTTAACCCTTTTAAAGCAAACTTTCAATTCTGATTCTGTTTGAACTCAGCAGCAGAAATTTATGAGACAATTTATTTTTGTCTCATGAATATCAGAAAATAGAATAGTGCAGAGAAGAGAAAAGCTAACATCATCATGTATCTTGGTTCGGTTGCCTTGTACTATGCAACCTACGTCCAGTCTCCACCATAACAGTGGTGGAATTTCCACTAAAGTTAAAGTATTACATACACCAATTCCATAGGATTAACACAATCCTCTCACACTCAAGTTCTAACCTAACTTGACATTGGCTATGCTAATACCTAACTCTTCACTCTTAGTGCTCACCCAACTAAGAAAGGCGTACCTCACTGGTACTAGATACAAGACACAAACTTACCTAAAGAAATCCGAAATAACTCTAGACTTTTCTCTCAAGTGTATCACTCAGCCTCTTTTCACTCATTTGGCTTTTACATGAGTTCTCACAATATTGCCTTTTCACTCAAGAAATTACAGAAAGATAAACATTGAAAAGTAAATTACAATCTGTAAAACATGAAGGAGATTGATTCTTCAACAGCCTTTTTGCTATGTGATAAACCAGATTTACAAGCCTCTGATTTAGTTCTTCAATATTGGCAGAATGCTTCTTTGAAAGAAAGCATTCTCCAAGTAGAGGAACTTCTTCAGGGAACTTCTTCTTAGAACACAACTCACCAAACTCTGGTTATCTCTCCTTACCTTCAAACTGAAGTAATTTTCCTATTTGTATCTTTCTTTAGCCACGACTAGGGTTCAGCTCCTTGGTTCTTGAACCAGCTGGAAATTAGCCTTTCTCTCTTTCTTCCATCAGCCCAAAAAATCAGGGATTTCGACTTAGAACTAAGCCTCGTAGCAAACACAGCAGCAGTAACATTTTTCTCTCTCAATCAGCTTATCAGAATCCAAGCCATTAATCTTGTGCTTTGGCTCCAAGAAATAATCTCATTCATTGATTCACATCAGGAAAAAGCAGACACCACTTTCTTCATTTTTTTCCCGAAATGGTATATGTAGAAGAAGGTAGGTTTTAATCAAGCTATCAACATACATGTAAATAGAAACAATCTACCTTTATCTTTTGATTAAGTTAGAGGAGGCCTTTACTTTTGGCTTCATTGATTTGACCTTTTCTTCAAGAAGCTTCTTCCCCTTTTCTTCTTTGTGTATTGTCTGAAAGACAAAGCTTGTGACCAGAAACTCTTTTTTTCTTCTAGGATGTGAACCCTAACATAGCCATATTGTCATGCGTGGGTGAGAGAAGAGAAGAACGAGAACAGAGAGTTGGTTCAGTGGAGAAGGAATTAATTCAGATGCAAATGAACTTTAGTTACTTGGTTAGCCACTAAGTTAGATAAGGAATGGACTTGGATCATCTAATGGGCTTGCTTGTGAATATGGGCTCATTTATTTCCTTGGGCCAATAGCTTTCTTTCTTTTGTTTTATTGCTGACCAAAGCAATAAAAGAGAGTGAAGACATCAATCTTGTATGAGAAGTTTGGTAGGATCAACTTGGGCTTGAATTTTCTTCTTTTTCTTTTTAGCCCATTTGGTTTCTTTGCTTAATGACTTTGGGCTTTGTTGGTTAGATATTCACCAATAAACTGATTTTTGTTTCCTTCCAATTGGGATGCTGATTCTTTGATTTATGACTTGCAACACTTAACCAAACACATTCAAAACAAATTAATCACCCAATTAAATAATATTTGTCATCATCAATTAAATTAGTTAATTTCTTAACTCAACAGATAACTTCCTTTTGGGAGGGAGTTTTGGTGGCCTCACAGGAGAGGACAAAACCTATTAGTGAAAACATCTAAAATAGTTAGTAAACTGGATAAGAACATGCCTATAATAAAATAAATGTCATCTAATTTTGTGAACCTATTGAGAGTCATCGGTTTCTGCTAAGGTAATTGATTGAGTTCAAGCTGAATTTCAGCGGGGGATTGTGGGACAAGTGTGGCTAACGCAGCTCAAGAATCATTCAAGTATCTACTACTCCGGTACCTACTATTCTTTCTGAACCTGGGGCTCGCTTGCTCACCCACTTATCCATGCGTTCTTTGGTAGGCAGCATAGCATCTTTTGGTTTTCCACTTCCAAGAAAGACTTGAGTGAATTAACCATTCACTTACTCTTGTAGACCGCTCTCCTCGCTTTTTTTGTTATTAGAAATCTTTCTTACTTGAGTAGCCGGATCTTGATAATTCGAATGGGCAAAACTCTTCCTTCCTTTGGTGATGAAGTTGGGCCGTTTTTATTATGTCAATTCTGAGTCAACCATATTCCCACCCTTGGCTTTCAGCCTCCGAGACTTTCCAACCTTTTCGGTAGGAAGGATCACTACAACTTTACTCAGGTCAGGTACTACCCAATGATCAAGTACTGGTTACAGTACAGGATACCACAACTAATTCACGACTCCTCCATCGAGTCATCATTAGCCTGACCTTTACCATCTGGAGCAGATTTGGCCTCACCTTCACCACCATTAGCAGCAGCAATAGCCTCCTCATCAGCAGCTCTCTTTGCACAGTTTCTTTTGGTGTATCGTGATTCACCACAATAACGACAACAATCTTTTTTATAAATTCTTTTCATCTTGGTCTTCTGCTTCTTACTCCCACTTGACTCCTCATATGCATCCTTTCTTCTTTCTTTAAGTGGACCTGGCTTCTTTCTAAACTTTAGTGTTTGTAGTCTGTTATATGGTAACTTTTTTCATAGTGCTTGACCTGAAATTGGATTGATATAGAAGGCATATGTGTTATTATATACTTCCATTGGCAACCACTGATGACAAAACTCATCTGGTCTTTTACCAGCCCTTGCCAATGCAGCACAAGTATGCACATATGGCATCCCTAAACAGCATTAACACAACAACAAAGACAATAATAATAAGCTAACTATAATATCAGATAATAGTAATAATAAAGGCAATTTTATGGTGCAAAAAGATTCCTTCTATACAGGTAGAAGACACGTGTAAGAAGATGAAACTATTATGGTGGTACGGTTCTCTAATTATGAGTTGCATAATGTGATGTGTGACTTTATTAAAGGAAGACAAATTCTGTATTTGTTGCAGGAGTGGGATAAGTAAATAGTAATAATTAATAGAGTCATTATTCTGTATAAGTAAAAATAGTTAAATTATTATTATTATGTTAATACAAGTGTAATTATCCGTGCAATGCACGTGATAAGATTGAAATTATAATTTTAAATTATTTTTTAAAATTAATTTAAATTATAATAATTTGATTAATAAAAAAATAATATGTTATGCATTGTTTTTTTTTTAAATTTAGTATTAATTAGATTAACTCTGAAATAGTTATTAATTGATTTTAATAATCTACTTTGTTTAATAAATCAGACATATATGCTGAATGTGATCATAAATAATATAGTAATAGTTAAATCTATCAACAAACATATTGGCTATTATCACACTCTAAAACAAATTAAATATAAAGGCTATTAGCACTCATTTATAAATCTATAAAATCGCACTGTCTTTAATTCGTGCAAGGGTTTATTTATCAAATAAACTTAAAATATAAACAAAAAATATTTATAAAATGGACCTAGCATCACCTGAAAGAATCATGAAAAATAATCAACTTACCTTATCATCCATAAGAACCATTTCTATGTAAGTCGTGTTCTTCTTGTCAAATTTGGATGAGACTTTTCATAACCTTATAATTCTTGTCTTTATTTTTCAAACTTTTTCATTACATAATCTATCATAGGTAATACTGTTGATAGAATCGTAGTTAGTATCCCTTAAGTATGAAAAATAATAAAAAGAAGAAGTTCTATGTCTGAGGTACGAATTTTCTAGATGATAAATAATTGTAACAATTCACTATTAATCCTTATATATATATATATATATATACACACACACTAATTATACACGATTACATGGTAATAGTTAACAAATATTTTCAATGGAGATACTTACTGACTGTAAATATAAAAAATAAAATAATTAATAAAAAAATATGAGCAGAAAATAAAACATATTAATTAAAATTCAATTTGTTATCTAATTAATCTTATGTCTATACGGTATAACTTTACAAAAATGTTATGAATCATAATCTTTTTTATTCTACAAAAAAGAAAAACACTATATATAGCCTTTAGTAATACAAAAAATAATTATAAAAAATAATTATTGATATTGATATTAATCATACTTGATTATTAATATTAACGAGCTTGTAATTAGTGGTTCATGTTTTTGTTTTGTGGGCCAAATTTTATATATGTTATTATCATTATGAGTTAGTCCCGAGTTGGAGGAGATTGAAAATTTAGGTCATGGAATGAACATATAAGAATATAGAATTGACATATATTTCCTGTTGTTGAAACTTTCTATCTGAACCTTAGTATCCTCCCAAGAAGTATATATACCCGGAACCAGACCTTTTCTCACGACATGCACCTTGCCTGGAGCCATTTCTCTGAAACGAAACTCACGAAGCTTGAAGACCGTATCGATTTCAAGTGGGTATATGAACTTAGTTTTATAATGCTTATTAATCTCAAAGGAGAATGTGTTAAGATTTTAGAAAGACACCTCATCTATTTTAAATTACTCCTACAAAGACAAATTAAATAAGAAAATAAATATCGGTAAATGTCTTGATTCATATAATTTGAGAAACAAAGTATACGAAAACAACTGAATTCTATTGGCCTTTTCAAATTAGTGCATATCACGTGTTGTAATCTGTAAAGGAAGAAAAGAATTAGAAACATACCATTACAATAACACGACAATATCTATTTTTATTAAATTGATTTAAATTGTTATTGTAAATAATAATATTGTAAAATAACACACAATTATTTTGTTATTTTAAAAATTAAATTTTTATTTATTTTACTTTCCACAAAAAAATTGAGACTTGCAAATTGCAATTGGAATATGAAAATTTTCTAACACAAAAAATCATGAATTAAAAGTATAATAGGTTTTTATTTAATTTTATGTAGCATTTATGCAAATCAAAATTATTGCCAATATAAAATCAGATAATTTAAAATAAGAATTGTGAGACAATAACAAATTAAATAGTAAGTCCGATTATAGTTTATATTTTAAGATTTTCTGTTCACTAATAATGTTATATTGATTATTTAAATAATAATAATAATAATAATAATAATAATAATAATAATAATAATAATAATAATAATAATAATAATAATAATAATAATAATAATAATAATAATAATAATAATAATAATAATAATAATAATAATAATAATAATAATAATAATAATAATAATAATAATAATAATAAATAATTAAAAAAAATCAATCATTTAAATCTAAAAGTCAAAAGCATATGTCAATCCTAAGGTTTAGGTAAAAGGATTCAACATCAGCGAACATATGTCAATTTTTTTTTGGTCTTGAACATATGTCAATCTTATATTCTTGTATGTCCGTCCCATGACCCAAATTTCAACCTCCTCCATTTCGGGCTAACTCATATTGGTATTAACATATATAAAACTTGGCCCACAAAATAAAAACCTCAACCACTAATTACAGGCTCATTATATTAACATAATATTATAATAATCATACTTTAATTATTTTTACTTACATAGAATAATGACCCTATTAATTATCACTACTCACCTATCCCACTCTTGTAACAAATACAGAGTTTGTCCCCTTTCAATAAAATCACACAGTACATTATGCAACTCATAATTAAAGGACCATGCCACCATAATAGTCTCATCTCCTTACACGTGTCTTCTACATGTATAGAAGGAATTTTCCTTCTACACCATAGAATTGCCCTAATAATAATAAGATAACAATAAACAAGTAAAAGAATATTACCACTCAATTTTCAGAAAACTACTTATGCAGAGCCTCTTTTTCAAATCCACAACTATGTTAGTTGGCCAGCCATGAACTTTAAATTTCTCATACTCTGTGTCACCAGACCACATCAGGACCCAACTTTTTGACTCCTTTCTTATCTTATCTAACCTGCTGCACTGTATAGGAGGTAGAATCCCAGTGTTTGAATTAACCTTGACTTTGTTCCTAGCGATGGACCTCATTGCGTACATCCTGACTTGTTCAAAGAGTGTAATAATAGGCTTGGCTCTAACTTTTTTTTTATCCTAGAGTTGAAGACTTCACAAGCATTGTTGCAGATATTGTCTATTTTAGGTACATTACTGAAGAAAATTTCGCTCCAAGAGTCCCTAGACCACTTGTTCAAATACTCACAAGCATCCTTATTAACCATTTAACCCTCTCAATCTTTGTTATGGAGACTATTTTTTAGGTAGAAATAGTGGCGTCATTTGGTTCAGAAGTTGGAGTAGATGGTGTTATAGTGAAAATTGGTTCAGCTATGACATTTTTGGTGGGGTTTGGAGTGAGAATAAAGTTTTGTATTACCATCAGCTCCTTGCCTTTAGTTGACACTGATTCTGCTTCTTCACTATACAGAGGTTCCGAAACTCCATGTTCGTAGTCTACATGAATAGCCCTTGTTCTGCTGAGCAAAGTAACACATCTCCAAGAGCTCCTTATCATGTTATAGCCCTTAGACCATTTTGTAAAGGCATGTTAGGCACCAGCCACCATATTTGAGTTACCTTGTCATAACCAATATTCTTGTGGTAGTCCCGAACAAAACAGACATTCAGTGTGTCTATATCAACTCCCGACAACTCAAAAACCTCTTCACCGTTGTAAGATATACTTCCATTAACCTTTGTTATAAATGACCCTCCATGGTAAAATATGATGGTAATCAAATGATCACTCATCTGCAATTTTAAAATTTTTTTGTTATATCAGACTCATTAACTTCAACCACATTACCAAGTTGAAAATTCCATAACTAAAACATAACACCCTGTTGTCAACTGTAAATGCAATAAATCCTAGGACAAAAAAAAAAGTTTCCATGTTAACAAACATTTCCTAGTCAATCTATAATTTTATTGGCCTAACCATTAAGAAACTTAATTCTGATCAAACCCTAGCAAGTAGCACAAAACACAAGCATGCATACCGACACATTACACTTGAAGAAAACGTATTCACCCATTATAAATATTAAATTAACAACAAAAATAAAAATAGAGCTTTACCACATATTTATCTCTTCTTTTTGCTTACCTGTTTCAGAGAAACCAGCCGTTACAACTCTCTGTCTGATGCAGATAATGAAACCAATTCTCCAGAGTATGGGTTCTCGAGGGAAATTGCTTCGGTAACTGCAATCGCACCGATGCTAGTGATTAAGGTAGCAGAGAAGAAGAGACCTCTGCTTGTGTTGTGTTTGTGTTGTGTTTTGAGAGGGGAAGACAATATGTTAGTATAACATTGAGAGAGGGAGGTTTTGAGCATAAAACGACGTCGTTTTACGTCATTTGGCGCCACACCAAATACTACGTCGTTTGCGTTTTGACAACGTGTCACCAACGAGTCCAACTCAGCTTTCCGGCGCCAGGTAGACAAAATTTGCTGGAAGGACGAGTCTGAGTCCCGAAGTGCAACTTCAGGGATAAATATGAGTAATTATTAACTTCAGGAATCACTATGAGACTCGAGGGTAACTTTAGGAGTTACTTTGAGGCTTAACTCGAAAAACGAGACAATGATAAAATAGTATAAAATATAATTTTATTTGTGTTTTAAGTAAAAAATATGTGTCTTACCTTTTTGAAGAGACACAAATTACATGTATTTTATGAATATTCATATGTAACTGTATCTCTCTTAATTTTGTGTCTTAATAATCAAACAGTAAACTCTAAATCCTAAACCTTAAATATGTATATTCGTGTCCATGTTTTTATGTCTTGTGTTCAAAAAGACAAAAACAAATGTTACCCAGTATCGATACGACAGTGACGAGATGAACAGTAAAATGAGGTTGAGTACTTGAAACTTATAAAAAATGTGATGAATAAAATTGAAAAAAAAAATTAAAAATATTTTTAATTTTTTTTAAACATTGTTGACAAAAAATAAATAAATTATACATATATATAAAAGATCATAATCCATCAAACATTTTAATTTTTATCATAAAAACAGTTAATCTCATGCAATAAAAAAAGCAATCAAATTCGTTTATGTATAAAATTAATTTAATTATTTTTAATGTTTAAATTAAAATATTTATTTGAAAATAATTTATAAATTGATAAATAAATAATATTTTTATATATAATTATTATTAAATCAAAATAAATTTTTTAATTATTACATTATTTTTATTTTTATTAAAAATTACCAACCTAACCCTCGTCTTTTTCTCCAAAACAAAATCCTAATTTTACCCACTCAAATTTCATCCCACACCCACACCCACACCCACACCCTTCCTTTTCCCTCAGCAGCCGCCGAAATCCTCCTCCCCTCACAACACTCTGACGCACAAACACACACACACACGACACCGGTGGAGAAAGAAGATAAGGAAAGGAAGATGAGGACGACGCCGGCGGAGGGGCATCGTCGTCGCCGTCGTTGAGGGAAACCGAGGAAGAAGACGCGACCCAGTGACACGCGAGGAAGGGGGAGAAGCTTTCGCCGCCGTCACGCCTTGCTGCTACCGGCTCCGTCGCGTCTGTCGTCGCCATTGGTTGAGTTCGTCGCCGTCGTTGTCGCTGGTCTAGAAGGAAGAGAGGGAGACGGCACTGTTCAGTGGGGGAGGAAGAACTGCGACGACGAAGGGGAGCAGGAGTCCGTCGCCGTCCCACACCGCCGTTGAAGTCAACCTCGTTGCCGTCGAACTCGTCAGAAGCTGCTACCATCGTCGTTTGGGTCTGATCGAAGAAGAGGAGGTGACGGTGGTGGATGTTGGCGCTGCTGCTTGCGACAACCAGCGGCTTCGTCGCCGCCGAGCTTTTTGCCTCCGTCCTGCTCGTCAAAAGTCATCATTGGAGCTGCAGTTGCTCCAATTCTTGGTTCTTCTTTAAGTAGTAAGTTATTTTGTTCCGAAAATTCGTTTAGTCGCTGTTCCGTTATATGTTGCTGAGGTTTTTGCGGCGCAATTGTTATGGAGTTGAGTTTCGGTTCTTGCATGTCACGATTAGAGTTGCTGTTGTTGCTCTGAAAGCGGAATGGAGCTGTGGTTGCGGCTGCTGCTGTTGTGGGATGGGAGAAATAGGGGTTTTGACGCGTTGGTTTTGTGAGTTTGGACGAGTTGAGGTAGGAATTTTTTCTTGAAACTAATTTTATTTCTAAGAATTGTTACAAGTTAATATTAATGCGAAAAATGTATTTTTATGATTTCGTAAGTCTTATGGATTAAAATGAGCTATTCGGGATGAATGAAGTTGTTTGCTTGATGGATATATTGATTGTTTGAGAAGGTTGTATAATCTGGTTAAGAGCAACAACAACAACTCTAATCGTGACATGCAAGAACCGAAACTCAACTCCATAACAATTGCGCCGCAAAAATCTCAGCAACATAAAACAGAACAGTGACTAAACGGATTTTCGGAACAAAATAACTTACTACTTAGAGAAGAACCAAGAATTGGAGCAACTGCAGCTCCAATGATGACTTCTGACGAGCAGGACGGAGGCAAAGAGCTCGGCGGCGACGAAGCCGCTTGTTGTCGCAAGCAGCAGCGCCAACATCCACCACCGTCACCTCCTCTTCTTCGATCAGACCCAAACGACGACGGTAGCAGCTTCTGGTGACTTCGACGGCGACGAGGCTGACTTCAACGGCGGTGTGGGACGGCGACGAACTCCTGCTCTCCTTTGTCGTTGTAGTTCTTCCTCCCCCACTGAACAGCACCGTCTCCCTCTCTTCCTTCCAGACCAGCGACAACGACGGAGACGAACTCAACCAATGGCGACGACAGACGCGAAGGAGCCGGTAGCAGCAAGGCGTGACGACGGCGAAAGCTTCTCCCCCTTCCTCGCGTGTCACTGGGTCGCGTCTTCTTCCTCGGTTTCCCTCAACGACGGCGACGACGATGCCCCTCCGCCGGCGTCGTCCTCATCTTCCTTTCCTTATCTTCTTTCTCCGCCGGTGTCGTGTGTGTGTGTTTGTGCGTCAGGGTGTTGTGAGGGGAGGAGGATTTCGGCGGCTGCTGAGGGAAAAGGAAGGGTGTGGGTGTGGGTGTGGGTGTGGGTGTGGGATGAAATATGAGTGGGTAAAATTAGGATTTTATTTTGGAGAAAAAGACGAGGGTTAGGTTGGTAATTTTTAATAAAAATAAAAATAATGTAATAATTAAAAAATTTATTTTGATTTAATAATAATTATATATAAAAATATTATTTATTTATCAATTTATAAATTATTTTTAAATAAATATTTTAATTTAAACATTAATAATAATTAAATTAATTTTATAATAAGTATTATTTTAACAATTTAATTTAATTTTATACATAAACGAATTTGATTGCTTTTTTTATTGCATGAGATTAACTGTTTTTATGATAAAAATTAAAATGTTTGATGGATTATGATCTTTTATATATATGTATAATTTATTTATTTTTTGTCAACAATGTTTAAAAAAAATTAAAAATATTTTTAATTTTTTTTTTCAATTTTATTCATCACATTTTTTATAAGTTTTAAGTACTCAACCTCATTTTACTGTTCATCTCGTCACTGTCGTATCGTGATACTGGGTAACATTTGTTTTTGTCTTTTTGAACACAAGACATAAAAATATGGACACGAATATACATATTTAAGGTTTAGGGTTTAGAGTTTACTGTTTGATTATTAAGACACAAAATTAAGAAAGATACAGTTACATATGAATATTCATAAAATACATGTAATTTGTGTCTCTTCAAAAAGGTAAGACACATATTTTTTACTTAAAACACAAATAAAATTATATTTTATACTATTTTATCATTGTCTCATTTTTCGAGTTAAGCCTCAAAGTAACTCCTAAAGTTACCCTCGAGTCTCATAGTGATTCCTGAAGTTAATAATTACTCATATTTATCCCTGAAGTTACACTCCGGGACTCAGACTCGTCCTTCCGGCAAATTTTGTCTACCTGGCGCAATCGGAAAGCTGAGTTGGACTCATTGGCGACACGTTGTCAAAACGCAAACGACGTAGTATTTGGTGTGGCGCCAAAATGACGTAAAACGACGTCGTTTTATGCTCAAAACCTCCCTCTCTCAATGTTATACTAACATATTGTCTTCCCCTCTCAAAACACAACACAAACACAACACAAGCAGAGGTCTCTTCTTCTCTGCTACCTTAATCACTAGCATCGGTGCGATTGCAGTTACCGAAGCAATTTCCATCGAGAACCCATACTCTGGAGAATCGGTTTCATTATCTGCATCAGACAGAGAGTTGTAAAGGCTGGTTTCTCTGAAACAGGTAAGCAAAAAGAAGAGATAAATATGTGGTAAAGCTCTATTTTTATTTTTGTTGTTAATTTAATATTTATAATGGGTGAATACGTTTTCTTCAAGTGTAATGTGTCGGTATGCATGCTTGTGTTTTGTGCTACTTGCTAGGGTTTGATCAGAATTAAGTTTCTTAGTGGTTAGGCCAATAAAATTATAGATTGACTAGGAAATTTTCGTTAACATGGAAACTTTTTTTTTGTCCTAGAATTTATTGCATTTACAGTTGACAACAGGGTGTTATGTTTTAGTTATGGAATTTTCAACTTGGTAATGTGGTTGAAGTTAATGAGTCTGATATAACAAAAAAATTTTAAAATTACAGATGAGTGATCATTTGATTACCATCATATTTTACCATGGAGGGTCATTTATAACAGAGGTTAATGGAAGTATATCTTACAACGGTGAAGAGGTTTTTGAGTTATCGGGAGTTGATATAGACACACTGAATGTCTGTTTTGTTCGGGACTACCACAAGAATATTGGTTATGACAAGGTAACTCAAATATGGTGGCTGGTGCCTAACAGGCCTTTACAAAATGGTCTAAGGGATATAACATGATAAGGAGCTCTTGGAGATGTGTTACTTTGCTCAGCAGAACAAGGGCTATTCATGTAGACTACGAACATGGAATTTCGGAACCTCTGTATAGTGAAGAAGCAGAATCAGTGTCAACTAAAGGCAAGGAGCTTATGGTAATACAAAACTTTATTCTCACTCCAAACCCCACCAACAATGTCACAGCTGAACCAATTTTCACTATAACACCATCTACTCCAACTTCTGAACCAAATGACACCACTATTCCTACCTAAAAAATAGTCTCCATAACAAAGATTGAGAGGGTTAAATGGCTAATAAGGATGCTTGTGAGTATTTGAACAAGTGGCCTAGGGACTCTTGGAGCGAAATTTTTTTCAGTAATGTACCTAAAATAGACAATATCTGCAACAATGCTTGTGAAGTCTTCAACTCTAGGATAAAAAAAAGTTAGAGCCAAGCCTATTATTACACTCTTTGAACAAGTCAGGATGTACGCAATGAGGTCCATCGCTAGGAACAAAGTCAAGGTTAATTCAAACACTGGGATTCTACCTCCTATACAGCGCAGCAGGTTAGAAAAGATAAGAAAGGAGTCAAAAAGTTGGGTCCTGATATGGTCTGGTGACACAGAGTATGAGAAATTTAAAGTTCATGGCTGGCCAACTAACATAGTTGTGGATTTGAAAAAGAGGCTCTGCATAAGTAGTTTTTTGAAAATTGAGTGGTAATATTCTTTTACTTGTTTATTGTTATCTTATTATTATTAGGGCAATTCTATGGTGTAGAAGGAAAATTCCTTCTATACATGTAGAAGACACGTGTAAGGAGATGAGACTATTATGGTGGCATGGTCCTTTAATTATGAGTTGCATAATGTACTGTGTGATTTTATTGAAATGAGACAAACTCTGTATTTGTTACAGGAGTGGGATAGGTGAGTAGTGATAATTAATAGGGTCATTATTCTATGTAAGTAAAAATAATTAAAGTATGATTATTATAATATTATGTTAATATAATGAGCCTGTAATTAGTGGTTGAGGTTTTTGTTTTGTGGGCCAAGTTTTATATATGTTAGTACCAATATGAGTTAGCCCGAAATGGAGGAGGTTGAAATTTGGGTCATGGGACGGACATACAAGAATATAAGATTGACATATGTTCAAGACCAAAAAAAAATTGACATATGTTCGCTGATGTTGAATCCTTTTACCTAAACCTTAGGATTGACATATGCTTTTGACTTTTAGATTTAAATGATTGATTTTTTTTAATTATTTATTATTATTATTATTATTATTATTATTATTATTATTATTATTATTATTATTATTATTATTATTATTATTATTATTATTATTATTATTATTATTATTATTATTATTATTATTATTATTATTATTATTATTATTATTATTATTATTATTATTATTATTATTATTTAAATAATCAATATAACATTATTAGTGAACAGAAAATCTTAAAATATAAACTATAATCGGACTTACTATTTAATTTGTTATTGTCTCACAATTCTTATTTTAAATTATCTGATTTTATATTGGCAATAATTTTGATTTGCATAAATGCTACATAAAATTAAATAAAAACCTATTATACTTTTAATTCATGATTTTTTGTGTTAGAAAATTTTCATATTCCAATTACAATTTGCAAGTCTCAATTTTTTTGTGGAAAGTAAAATAAATAAAAATTTAATTTTTAAAATAACAAAATAATTGTGTGTTATTTTACAATATTATTATTTACAATAACAATTTAAATCAATTTAATAAAAATAGATATTGTCGTGTTATTGTAATGGTATGTTTCTAATTCTTTTCTTCCTTTACAGATTACAACACGTGATATGCACTAATTTAAAAAGACCAATAGAATTCAGTTGTTTTCGTATACTTTGTTTCTCAAATTATATGAATCAAGACATTTACCGATATTTATTTTCTTATTTAATTTGTCTTTGTAGGAGTAATTTAAAATAGATGAGGTGTCTTTCTAAAATCTTAACACATTCTCCTTTGAGATTAATAATCATTATAAAACTAAGTTCATATACCCACTTGAAATCGATACGGTCTTCAAGCTTCGTGAGTTCCGTTTCAGAGAAATGGCTCTAGGCAAGGTGCATGTCGTGAGAAAAGGTCTGGTTCCGGGTATATATACTTCTTGGGAGGATACTAAGGTTCAGATAGAAAGTTTCAACAACAGGAAATATATGTCAATTCTATATTCTTATATGTTCATTCCATGACCTAAATTTTCAATCTCCTCCAACTCGGGACTAACTCATAATGATAATAACATATATAAAATTTGGCCCACAAAACAAAAACATGAACCACTAATTACAAGCTCGTTAATATTAATAATCAAGTATGATTAATATCAATATCAATAATTATTTTTTATAATTATTTTTTGTATTACTAAAGGCTATATATAGTGTTTTTCTTTTTTGTAGAATAAAAAAGATTATGATTCATAACATTTTTGTAAAGTTATATCGTATGGACACAAGAATAATTAGATAACAAATTGAATTTTAATTAATATATTTTATTTTCTGCTCATATTTTTTCATTAATTATTTTACTTTTTATATTTACAGTATTGAATGTAAAAAAGAAAAAAATAATATTGAATGTTATCTATTTTATTTATTTAGAGTTATAATTAAATTTGATATAATTATAGCAAGTGTCTAGAATTAATAATAACATGATAGTATAATTTTAAGTTGTATAATATAAAAAAATGTAACAATTTATGTATGCTTCTTATATAGCAATAATATTATATATATTTATATATCTTCGTTTTTAGCTCTTTTCTAAAAATATTGGCATATAATTAACATCGATAACATATATATTGAGTAAGTATCTCTATTGAATTAATCATAAATGTTAATGTATTTATTTTGAATAAGGTGTTATAATAATCCAAATCCATAGATTGATCCCGAGAATTATGTGATAAAGACTAAACAGAAGAAAAAAAAAATATATAGCATCACATACATAAATGTAAAAAGGGCATACGAGCCACACGGATTGCTGCTAAAGCTGCCACAGTTATTTTTTTTAATAGGTTGCCAAAATTTCAAATACTTATGAAAATTATTTAATCATGTTAGTTATCTGATTTTTGTCACAAGCAATATTGTCTTATTTATTTCTTATAATGGGGAAAATCATGCCAAATCTCATTGTTGATTCAGTAATAGTTACCAAAATTTTTTTAAACACTTAACATGAATTATTCTTGTTATTGTTCAAACAATAATTTCATTTACTTTTGTATATTTTTCTTATTAAATATATATTATTAAACCATTTTTTTATTATGATTGGTCTAAGATAATAATTTGGTCATTGAATAGAATTTAACTATCATAAATCACCAATACCTTTCATATATAACAAATAAGTCTGTCGTCAACATGTTTTAATTTTGAGAAACTCTTAAATACATTACATGTAAATAAAGTGTAATTTTTTCTTTGAATAATGCTACGTAACTAAAATATTATAGATAATATAAAAATATATGATTAATAATATTTACGTTTACAAGAGAATGTAATTCTCCTAATTTAATTGATATAATTAATTTTTTATAATTAATTATCTTTCTTCATTTAAATATACTTAAAGTTAATTTTAAATTTAATGTGAATCAAATTCCAAAAATTTCTCTCTCATTATTACTATATACATTTATAATTTTATAAATATATATATATATAAGGATTAATAGTGAATTGTTACAATTATTTATCATCTAGAAAATTCGTACTTCAGACATATAACTTTTTCTTTTTATTATTTTTCATACTTAAGGGATACTAACTACGATTCTATCAACAGTATTACCTATGATAGATTATGTAATGAAAAAGTTTGAAAAATAAAGACAAGAATTATAAGGTTATGAAAAGTCTCATCTAAATTTGACAAGAACAACACGACTTACATAGAAATGGTTCTTATGGATGATAAAGTAAGTTGATTATTTTCCATGATTCTTTCAGGTGATGCTAGGTCCATTTTATAAATATTTTTTGTTTATATTTTAAGTTTATTTGATAAATAAACCCTTGCACGAATTAAAGACAGTGCGATTTTATAGATTTATAAATGAGTGCTAATAGCCTTTATATTTAATTTGTTTTAGAGTGTGATAATAGCCAATATGTTTGTTGGTAGATTTAACTATTACTATATTATTTATGATCACATTCAGTATATATGTCTGATTTATTGAACAAAGTGGATTATTAAAATCGATTAATAACTATTTCAGAGTTAATCTAATTAATACTAAATTTAAAAAAAACAATGCATAACATATTATTTTTTTATTAATCAAATTATTATAATTTAAATTAATTTTTAAAAATAATTTAAAATTATAATTTCAATCTTATCACGTGCATTGCACGGATAATTACACTTGTATTAACATAATAATAATAATTTAACTATTTTTACTTATACAGAATAATGACTCTATTAATTATTACTATTTACTTATCCCACTCCTGCAACAAACACAGAGTTTGTCTCCTTTTAATATAGTCACACATCACATTATGCAACTCATAATTAGAGAACCGTGCCACCATAATAGTTTCATCTTCTTACACGTGTCTTCTACCTGTATAGAAGGAATCTTTTGCACCATAAAATTGCCTTTATTATTATTACTATTATCTGATATTATAGTTAGCTTATTATTGTTGTCTTTGTTGTTGTGTTAATGCTGTTTAGGGATGCCATATGTGCATACTTGTGCTGCATTGGCAAGGGCTGGTAAAAGACCAGATGAGTTTTGTCATCAGTGGTTGCCAATGGAAGTATATAATAACATATATGCCTTCTATATCAATCCAATTTCAGGTCAAGCACTATGGAAAAAGTTACCATATAACAGACTACAAACACTAAAGTTTAGAAAGAAGCCAGGTCCACTTAAAAAAAGAAGAAAGGATGCATATGAGGAGTCAAGTGGGAGTAAGAAGCAGAAGACCAAGATGAAAAGAATTTATAAAAAAGATTGTTGTCGTTATTGTGGTGAATCACGACACACCAAAAGAAACTGTGCAAAGAAAGCTGCTGATGAGGAGGCTATTGCTGCTGCTAATGGTGGTGAAGGTGAGGCCAAATCTGCTCCAGATGGTAAAGGTCAGGCTAATGATGACTCGATGGAAGAGTCGTGAATTAGTTGTGGTATCCTGTACTGTAACCGGTACTTGATCATTGGGTAGTACCTGACCTGAGTAAAGTTGTAGTGATCCTTCCTACCGAAAAGGTTGGAAAGTCTCGGAGGCTGAAAGCCAAGGATGGGAATATGGTTGACTCAGAATTGACATAATAAAAACGGCCCAACTTCATCACCAAAGGAAGGAAGAGTTTTGCCCATTCGAATTATCAAGATCCGGCTACCCAAGTAAGAAAGATTTCTAATACCAAAAAAAAGCGAGGAGAGCGGTCTACAAGAGTAAGTGAATAGTTAATTCACTCAAGTCTTTCTTGGAAGTGGAAAACCAAAAGATGCTATGCTGCCTACCAAAGAACGCATGGATAAGTGGGTGAGCAAGCGAAGCCCCAGGTTCAGAAAGAATAGTAGGTACCGGAGTAGTAGATACCTGAATAATTCTTGAGCTGCGCTAGCCACACTTGTCCCACAATCCCCCACTGAAATTCAGCTTGAACTCAGTCAATTACCTTAGCAGAAACCGATGACTCTCAATAGGTTCACAAAATTAGATGACATTTATTTTATTATAGGCATGTTCTTATCCAGTTTACTAACTATTTTAGATGTTTTCACTAATAGGTTTTGTCCTCTCCTGTGAGGCCACCAAAACTCCCTCCCAAAAGGAAGTTATCTGTTGAATTAAGAAATTAACTAATTTAATTGATGATGACAAATATTATTTAATTGGGTGATTAATTTGTTTTGAATGTGTTTGGTTAAGTGTTGCAGGTCATAAATCAAAGAATCAGCATCCCAATTGGAAGGAAACAAAAACTAGTTTATTGGTGAATATCTAACCAACAAAGCCCAAAGTCACTAAGCAAAGAAACCAAATGGGCTAAGAAGTAAAAGAAGAAAATTCAAGCCCAAGTTGATCCTACCAAACTTCTCATACAAGATTGATGTCTTCACTCTCTTTTATTGCTTTGGTCAGCAATAAAACAAAAGAAAGAAAGCTATTGGCCCAAGGAAATAAATGAGCCCATATTCACAAGCAAGCCCATTAGGTGATCCAAGTCCATTCCTTATCTAACTTAGTGGCTAACCAAGTAACTAAAGTTCATTTGCATCTGAACTAATCCCTTCTCCACTGAACCAACTCTCTGTTCTCGTTCTTCTCTTCTCTCACCCACGCATGACAATATGGCTATGTTAGGGTTCACATCCTAGAAGAAAAAAAGAGTTTCTGGTCGCAAGCTTTGTCTTTCAGACAATACACAAAGAAGAAAAGGGGAAGAAGCTTCTTAAAGAAAAGGTCAAATCAATGAAGCCAAAAGTAAAGGCCTCCTCTAACTTAATCAAAAGATAAAGGTAGATTGTTTCTATTTACATGCATGTTGATAGCTTGATTAAAACCTACCTTCTTCTACATATACCATTTCGGGAAAAAATGAAGAAAGTGGTGTCTGCTTTTTCCTGATGTGAATCAATGAATGAGATTGTTTCTTGGAGCCAAAGCACAAGATTAATGGCTTGGATTCTGATAAGCTGATTGAGAGAGAAAAATGTTACTGCTGCTGTGTTTGCTACGAGGCTTAGTTCTAAGTCGAAATCCCTGATTTTTTGGGCTGATGGAAGAAAGAGAGAAAAGCTAATTTCCAGCTGGTTCAAGAACCAAGGAGCTGAACCCTAGTCGTGGCTAAAGAAAGATACAAATAGGAAAATTACTTCAGTTTGAAGATAAGGAGAGATAACCAGAGTTTGGTGAGTTGTGTTCTGAGAAGAAGTTCCCTGAAGAAGTTCCTCTACTTGGAGAATGCTTTCTTTCAAAGAAGCATTCTGCCAATATTGAAGAACTAAATCAGAGGCTTGTAAATCTGGTTTATCACATAGCAAAAAGGCTGTTGAAGAATCAATCTCCTTCATGTTTTACAAATTGTAATTTACTTTTCAATGTTTATCTTTCTGTAATTTCTTGAGTGAAAAGGCAATATTGTGAGAACTCATGTAAAAGCCAAATGAGTGAAAAGAGGCTGAGTGATACACTTGAGAGAAAAGTCTAGAGTTATTTCGGATTTCTTTAGGTAAGTTTGTGTCTTGTATCTAGTACTAGTGAGGTACGCCTTTCTTAGTTGGGTGAGCACTAAGAGTGAAGAGTTAGGTATTAGCATAGCCAATGTCAAGTTAGGTTAGAACTTGAGTGTGAGAGGATTGTGTTAATCCTATGGAATTAGTGTATGTAATACTTTAACTTTAGTGGAAATTCCACCACTGTTATGGTGGAGACTGGACGTAGGTTGCATAGTACAAGGCAACCGAACCAAGATACATGATGATGTTAGCTTTTCTCTTCTCTGCACTATTCTATTTTCTGATATTCATGAGACAAAAATAAATTGTCTCATAAATTTCTGCTGCTGAGTTCAAACAGAATCAGAATTGAAAGTCTGCTTTAAAAGGGTTAAGTTCAGTAACTCAAAGAAAGGCACAGATTCAACCCCTTCTCGCCCTTTTCTAAGCCTACTACAACCTTCATTATCCAAACAAGAAAAATCAACTTCCGGAAGTAACAAACCAACAGCAACCACCCCACCTGCTGCTACCCCACCAGCAAGCAGTCAACTAGCAAGGAATCATCCGTCAAATCCTATGTAAGGTGCAACACAGGGGACTGTTACAAGGATTGAAAATTTCAAGAAGTTTGTACCCAACCCTGGATTTAGACCACCCAGATACGAAAAATGAAGACTAGGATTATTATGTTTAGGATCATATTATTTTGATGAAAATGTATGCTTTCTTAATTAGGATCCTAGTGTTGGGGATTTTAGTGTTCAAAACTTATAAGGTCAATACGTTAAGAACTTTGATATACTTGTTGACCATTGTTCTGGCTCTATAATGCCTATTTTAGGTGTGTTTTCTACATTATGAATATGGATTATGACTTTCTTGAATTGAGCTGTGTCAGATTTTTTGTTCTATTTTGGTCTCTAATATGCAATTAACATTAATTCCATTAGATGAATCCATTAGTAGTGCACGAACAAAAATATGCATATAATATATTGTTTATTCAATTTCCAAATTATTGTTGCACAGTAATGTCAAACAGTTTAATCTGCATTTCTTTCAAATAAAAGGACAGGTACAAGTACATGAACAACATATGCATATCACATGTTACTTGTTTTTTGCTAGATACAATTGACCCTGTTGCCTATCCAACTTTAAGAGAAGCAAAACTACTGTAATCAGCAGCAGCATACATGCAAACAGGAAAATCTTTCCCATTTTTAGAATCCTAACTTCAGACTCTAATCTTTCAAGTTTCTAAGCAATCTTCATCTTCCATTCTTCATTGTCATTTGAAGAGCTTGTTCTACCATCACATGTTACCGCATCTTCTTCTAGAATTTTATTTACCCACAGAAATAACCCACACCACCTCTTACCTACAATCTGCACCCAAAAAAGTGAATCAACCAAGTTTATATCCAGAATTACAGCAAACAACAACAACAACCACTTACATTGTAGTTTGGGCATCCCAGAAACGGTCTCCCTGGATTAGAATCCATCACAGACCATCACAACACTGGTCTCGACCCGCACCCACACCATTTTGGCAAACACAAATCTCTGTTTCTATTCATTCTCCTCATGATGCTTCTAAATGATCGTGGGTTGTTCGAGCTCCCAACTGCGTTGCTCGCGCTAGCCATAACCATGTGGTTTTGAAGATGGAGAAGACACTACACGAGAAGAAAGAGAAGAGAGTCAGCTCTGTTGCGATGGACAAGAGAAGAGAAGAGAGTCAAGCTTCAAAATTGGGGATTAGGGTTTTTAACCTCACATTAGGGACCAAATTGAACCAAAACATTTTATGTCGCCACGTCAGCTAGCCGTTCTTCTGATAGCGTGTCACTAACGAGTCCAACTCAGCTTTCCGGTTGCGCCAGGTGGACAAAATTTGCCGGATAGATGAGCCTGAGTCCCGGAGTGCAAATTCAGGGATAAATATGCATAATTATTAACTTCACGGATCACTATGAGGCTCAAGAGTAACTTTAGGGACTACTTTGAGGTTTAACTCCTCATTTTTCTCTTTTTTTTTTCCGTGCACTTTCTTCCTCCAAGAACAAGGACTCTCTTTTCTCTTTTTCTTCATCTTTGTTATTGTTCACCTTTATCCTCTAGAAACAAGGTCTCTCTCCCTCCTTTCCTCCCTTCTCCTCTCTCTCAGTTGGATACACTATCACAACTGTGGGCCTGAAGAAGGTTGTTCGCAGCCACCATCTTGCGAAGGTCCTATGTTATCACCGTTGATGCATTTTTTGTTCTTGCTTTATGTTTTGAAAAAGTCTGTGGTGCTAACTGCAAAAATCAACATGTGAAGTTAACACTTCGTGACGAGCTGTGATTTGGATGCGTGCAAATAATCTTTAACCACGGCAACGGATTGATGAAACAACTATGACACAGCCAAACGTATCCCATTTTCTGTTGGGAAAAGACAATTAATTAAGTGTGATTAGGTGATTAAGCTTAAAACGTTGATGAGTTGAACTTTTGACATGCTAATGGGTCAGGATTGATATGCCATGCCAAAAAATTTACGAATCTTATAATCATATTGCAGTTATTCGTATGAACCACGAATACACCAGAAATATAAATAATAATCTATTACTAAATATTTTACTAACCTTATAATCACATTATAATTCAGTAGTAAAACCTTAACTTCTCAATTTATTTTAACATATATTTAACTACTGTTTGAATTAAAATTCCTGTAACAGGTACTTTCGAGTTCCATTATATTAACTCTACCTAACACTTCAATAAATCATTAAATATCTACTATAATATTATTTATTTATTTGAATAATAATTTTTTAAAAATAATAAATTATTACTCAATAATAAATAAATAAATAAATTTATAAATGAATGATAACTAATTCAAAAAGAATAAAGTTTTATATTCAAATAAAATACTTATTTAAATCTATCCAAGTTGTTATAACAACTTTTCAAATTATGCGCTCCTTCTCTTTCTCCTTCTCCATTTCTTTCTCCTTCTCCTTCTCCTCCTCCTCGTATTTCTTCTTCTTCCAATGAAGTACAAGCAGACTTCTTCTTCTTCTTTTTCCTTTCCTTCTTTTTCTCATTTTTTTTTCCTCCTCCTCCTTCTTTATTGTTATCACTAATAACACTAACATTTTGCAAACGTCTTTATTAGTTCTGATTTTCTCTACTGTCATCATTAAATAATTTTGGTTTATTTCTTAATTTATTTCGGCTCATTTATAGTTAATTGTCGGTTTATTCACTTGATGCTGCTGATAAGTATTGACCAAATTTTGTATTCACAAGTGAACCAAAATTAACACATAAATGAACCGAAATTAATTCACAAATGAACCAAAATAAACTAAAAATAAAATGAAATTATTTAATGATGGCACCAGAAAAAATCAGAACCAATAAAGATGTTAGTAAAATATTTTTTTTTTTAAATAACAACTACATCTTACTATAGATATTTATTTTATATTACTTCATACATGGTAATTAATTCAAACGTGAAACGTTCTATAACATATTAAAATTTTTTTGGTAAGATAATTTTTTAATCATACATGATTTCATCTTATCTTACCATGTTTTTGGTATGGCATTTTAATTTATGAAAGTTTCTAAAAAGGAAGGTAGATCATATCACTCTTGGCTTATTCGTGTATTAAAAGTTCAATCCATTAACATCCTAAATTTCTTAATCAAACTTAATTAACCTTCTTCCTTTAACAGAAAATAGGATACATCTGGCTCTATAACAATTGTTTCCTCAAATCCATTGCCGTAGTTAAAGATTATTTTCATGCGTCTAAATTAAAGCGGGCACATAGTGTTAACTTCACATGTGACTTCCGCAATCAGCATTACATACTGACTCTTATCTTTTTTTATTCTTTTCTCTTCTAATGTGTAGACTTGTTTCTTTTTTATTCATTTTTATTTTATTTTTAATTTTATTTTTATGTATTATATATGTTAATGAGTAAGTTAATTATAGAAAATAGAATACATTTGGTTCTGTAACAGTTGTTTTCTTAAATCTATTGTCATAGTTAAAGATTACTTCCATGCATCCAAATCAAAATCGATCACGTAATGTTAACTTCACATGTTAACTTTCACAGCCAGCATCATAAACTGACCCTTAATTTTTTTGTTTTTTTTAATGTGTAGATTTATTTTTTTTCTATTCATTTTTATTTTATTTTTAATTTTATTTTTAATTTATTTTTTTCATGTATTATATATATTAGTAAGTAAGTTAATTATAGTTTGATTAAGTATGCATAAAGTGTTGTATATATATTGGTTGAATAACGTTACTGAAGTAGAGTATATTCATTTTTATAATTTATAATTTTATTTTGATATTCATTTTTGCACTTCATAATTTTATTTCTCTTTTCTTTTTCTCTCTCTGCTTTCTTCAAATTTCTGGACACAAATCCTAATAATATATGTATGTAAAATTTTGTTTTGTTGTTTAAATTTGCATTGGATTATGAAAATGAAATTATACATTAGTTTTGATTATGTAATTTTTTTTCTTTTACTGGAAATAAGAATCATATTGATGGAAGAAGATGAAAGAATAGATATAAAGTTAATGATTTTTTTTATATATTAAGGGTAAAATAGATTTTTTAAAATAATGTGTATTCTATCTATTATAATTGTCAAATACAATTCTTTTTAATCGTGTTTTTATGTTTATTTGGATGCCATTATTTTGATAAAAAAAAATTTTTAAATTTTTTTATTTTTTAACGTGTTTGATAAATTTCTAATAGTAAAAATAAAAACACTAGAAAAGTAAAAAATATCTTTTTTCAAAAGTTACGATTTACATTTTTTTAAAATATTTTTTTCTTAAAAAAAGATGGTTTTTATGTAATAAATAAACAAAAAAA
>NC_029776.3:31568341-31571581 GCF_000817695.3 Arachis duranensis
TTTTTTTTTAAATAACAACTACATCTTACTATAGATATTTATTTTATATTACTTCATACATGGTAATTAATTCAAACGTGAAACGTTCTATAACATATTAAAATTTTTTTGGTAAGATAATTTTTTAATCATACATGATTTCATCTTATCTTACCATGTTTTTGGTATGGCATTTTAATTTATGAAAGTTTCTAAAAAGGAAGGTAGATCATATCACTCTTGGCTTATTCGTGTATCAAAAGTTCAATCCATTAACATCCTAAATTTCTTAATCAAACTTAATTAACCTTCTTCCTTTAACAGAAAATAGGATACATCTGGCTCTATAACAATTGTTTCCTCAAATCCGTTGCCGTAGTTAAAGATTATTTTCATGCGTCTAAATTAAAGCGGGCACATAGTGTTAATTTCACATGTGACTTTCGCAATCAGCATTACATACTGACTCTTATTTTTTTTTATTCTTTTCTCTTCTAATGTGTAGACTTGTTTCTTTTTTATTCATTTTTATTTTATTTTTTATGTATTATATATGTTAATGAGTAAGTTAATTATAGAAAATAGAATACATTTGGTTCTGTAACAGTTGTTTTCTCAAATCTATTGTCATAGTTAAAGATTACTTCCATGCATCCAAATCAAAATCGACCACGTAATGTTAACTTCACATGTTGACTTTCACAGCAAGCATCATAAATTGACCCTTAATTTTTTTGTTTTTTTTAATGTGTAGATTTGTTTCTTTTCTATTTATTTTTATTTTATTTTTGTTTCATGTATTATATATATTAGTAAGTAAGTTAATTATAGTTTGATTAAGTATGCATAAAGTGTTGTATATATATTGGTTGAATAACGTTACTGAAGTAGAGTATATTCATTTTTATAATTTATAATTTTATTTTGATATTCATTTTTGCACTTCATAATTTTATTTCTCTTTTCTTTTTCTCTCTCTGCTTTCTTCAAATTTCTGGACACAAATCCTAATAATATATGTATGTAAAATTTTGTTTTGTTGTTTAAATTTGCATTGGATTATGAAAATGAAATTATACATTAGTTTTGATTATGTAATTTTTTTTCTTTTACTGGAAATAAGAATCATATTGATGAAAGAAGATGAAGGAATAGATATAAAGTTAATGATTTTTTTTATATATTAAGGGTAAAATAAATTTTTTAAAATAATGTGTATTCTGTCTATTATAATTGTCAAATACAATTCTTTTTAATCGTGTTTTTATGTTTATTTGGATGCCATTATTTTGATAAAGAAAACTTTTTAAATTTTTTTATTTTTTAGCGTGTTTGACAAATTTCTAATAGTAAAAATAAAAATACTAGAAAAGTAAAAAAATATCTTTTTTCAAAAGTTACGATTTACATTTTTTTAAAAGATTTTTTTTCTTAAAAAAAAGATGGTTTTTATGTAATAAATAAACAAAAAAAATATTTTTATATTTATACCCCAACATAATTGATATATAAAAAGATCTTTTTACATGAATTATTCAAACATAAAATTATTTTTATTTTTTTATAAGATCTTTAAAAAAAATAACTCAAAAAAAGATATTTTCTTAAAAATTCGTCCAAACAAGTCCTTTGTGTATGTATGCTTGTCTTAGTATTCATATCTTTGTGTTGTTTCTCGGTCTTTATATGAGAACAGGACAAGACAAGACATTGATGGATAGAGACACAAAATTTTGTATTCTTGTATTCTATTTGGTTATAAATTAGAATAAATTATGAAAATCTAATTTATTCTCATTTTTTTTTCATTCAAAAAATTTGAGATGAAAAATATAATAATAAAAATATATAATTATAAAAAATTAACAAAAAAAATAAAAAAATAAAAAATAAGTTGTGTCTTTTGTTAGTGTCTCTGTATCCTTCCTGTAAGGATAGACACAAAATACACTAATTCAGTGTCTCTAGACACACTGTTTCTGTCCATGTTTCTTCTGTTCATGTCTCTTCTGCCAAACATAATTTTATATTTCTGTGTCCATGTCTCAGTGTCTTTGTCTCTGTAAACAAACAGCAGCCTATAAGACATGAACCAAATGGAACCCTAGTCACTCTACCGCTGTCATGTCACTGATTCCTCACCTCACTAATGCACACTTTGCATTACTTACTACACCTTAATATTAACAATAACCACACTTCTTCACTCCACTACAACTCCTCATTGCCAACACTACGCCGCCGCTGCACCACTTTTCGGCGACTCTTTGAATCTCTTTCACTTTCTCGTATTTTAATTTTTTCTTCAATTTGATTTCTCTTTTTTTTTATTGTTTTAAGTGGATTAGAGTTAGATGCGTGTATAAAAATGTATACAAGTAACACACAGATATAGGCGTACACATGCACACATAAAGAACACCTAAAGATCTCGAGTTAGTATAAAAATCAATAAAATCTGACTCTTTAGAATCATCTTCTATCGAGGACACACATAAAAAGAAGAAAAAGATGGTTAAGTCCAACTCTCCTTCATTTTGATCAATTTGTCTATCAATGAGACACAATAAGTCCACATCCTATACTCTCTATCTGTCCCCTATTATTAACGCTGCAACATTTCACTCAATTTATCAACATTCTAAAATCATAACTTTTACAAAATTTATTTAACCTCAATTCTTGAAAGTTGAAAAGCATAAAACTAAACTCTTCAATTTTTCTAGCACCACAAATCTTATCTCAAACCAAACTTTTAAAGGTAAATTATGACCCACCAAAATCTATAGAAATTCTACCGTACATACACTCTACTTCTCCATTCTTCTCTTAACCTATTTCAATCCATATCTCTACCTATTTAATTCCAACATTCTTTACTCAATTTATTTTTAAATTTCAAATCCTCTAATCCTTTCCACTTCCATACACCCCTTTTAATTTCACATTTTAAAAATTAAAATTTACACTTTTTAGACTTCATTCTATGCCAAAATAAATGAATAACAAGTTTTGTATATTAAGAAAAACAAAAATAACAACGAACTTTACGCTTCGTAAAACAAAAACTTGTATTTTATTAAGTCCATGAGTCCATGACTCCACTTCAACACTTGTCTCTCTCACCCTTCACATTTTCTCCCTAATCTCTTTATTCCATCCTCCATTTCATTCTCATTCTTCTTAGTTTATATTCTCCTCCTCCTTCGTGTGAGTGTGTTTGTTTGTTTGAGGTGAAAATGGGAGGAAAGAAAAGGAAGA
>NC_029776.3:31571884-31666972 GCF_000817695.3 Arachis duranensis
AAAAAAAAAAAAACAGGAATTGAAGCCTTACACTCGCAGAGTGACACGAGCCATCATCCATTCATCCCTTCATCTTTCTGAAAGACATTGCTCTTCGCCTCTTCCCTGTTCCCTCTCTGAGAAAGGAAAGAGGAGACAAACCCTAGCATTCACCGCCGCTGCCGCTCTTCTCACCGCCGTCATCCCACCATCGTTTAGTCGTCCTCCACCGTCCCCTCTGCTGTGTTCTCCAACGCCTCTGCTCATTCGCCAACTTCTTCGTGTCGCATCGCCAGCTCCAGTTCGGAAGTTCGTCGCCCATCGTCCGTGGTTGTCCGTCGTACATCGCCGCCGGCGTTCTTGCTCCCTCTCCCTCATACTCTGCTCACTTCTCAGACCGAAGGTAATCTATGTTTTCTTGATTTTATTTTTGTTTTTTATTTCTTTCTTATCCCTGTTTTCTCTGTCTTCTTGCTTAGTTTATTGAGATTCATACTCTGCTCACTGCTCATTCGGTAATGGCTATTTTCTTTCTTATTTTTTTTTTAATTGTTCAGATTCAGAGAGGTTCCTCTTCTTTGCTTGCTTGGATCAGTATGGTTTAGGATATTCATTTTCCTGAATGATTTGAAGCAGAATTTAAGTGGACCAATTTAATCTTGCTTGTTTTTTCAGATAATTTAATCTCCTTTGTTAACCTAATTTAATTTTGCTCGCAGTAAACCCCAATTATTCAAGCAGCTTTTTTGTATGAGTGCTAAAATTATGATAGAAATAGCTGTCAACAGCTTTTTTTTTTTTAATCTTGCATTTGGGCAGTATATTTGTTTGCAGTTTCCTTTTGCATCTTATTGAATGCATTGCTTACTGAATCTAATCAGAAGCTATGATGATGAATTTTGTAGCATTGGTAGGATACACGGTAGGATACTTTTAAAGATTTTGATTAATAGTAGAGTTCTCTTCCAATTATAGCTTGCAAATTCTTACTAGGTTTTGTCCAGGGCCTTCAATTCAATTTAGTTTAGAGTTATTTGTTATAAAAGAAGTCACATGTGAAATTCTTTTTTCTTTACTTTTCTTTTTCTTTACTTATCTTGTTTCAATGTATGCTAACAGCTCATGAATTAGTCTCTTAAGTTGGAAACTCTGATTTCTGTACAATCAGTTCCTACATGCTTTTAACTACAATATATAATTGGGATTCATTTCTACAAGTTTCTTGATATAAGTTTTCTTTAGCCTCTGTGCTAACTAGAAGAATGTAGTTCCATGATAGCGTATGGTCTTTAATGTTTGCTACTTTCTTGTATCTAGCTTTATTGTTGAGAGAATTTAATATGTTGCAGATTTACTAAGATCATATGACTTTAGTTGATGTAATGCTTTAAATTTGGGTGATATTTTAAAGTTTATATTAGATTATAATTATGTTTTAGTGTGTTTATTTATATTTTATTTATTATTTTATTATAAAACGGTTATTGCGGTTGAACTATGGTTGAACCAGTAAACTAGTGAATCAGTAACTAAAGCGGTTCGATGACCGGTCCGTTTTTCAGAACTTTGGTGTAAACATTTGAGATTTATGATAATTCTTCCTTTTCCTTTTTCTTGCATGAATCGAACATATAGTTGAGGCATTAGTCACACCAATTAAATAGTTGATTTCATTCTGGGTTCCATTTTTTTTTCTCCTTTCAGCTTTGACATTTTTTTTGGTTCCCTTCATTGTTTCACTTGCTTTGGTTACTATAGCACGGTAGATGTGAATAGTAAACTCGAGAGTTAACTCTCTAGAGTCTTGGTTGGCAACCATGCACTACTAGTTTGGCTTATTCCTTTTTCTTTTCCTTTTCTTTCTTCTTCTCTAGTTTGCTGAAAGTAATGAGTTTCCATTTCATGTTTTGTCAGTTACACAGTTTAGAAATTAAATTATGTTTAGTAGTTAACAATGTCTTGGTTGCTGAATGAACTTGCAGTAGGAGAACAGTGGACATTATACAACCATGTTGTTCTGTGGGGTGTTTAGGATTGATAAGATCTGCAAACAGAAACTGTTGTCTATAAAAAACAATGAGAAATGTTATAGGGTTAGCAAAATTTATTGTTTTTGGTTATTATTTTTAGCGCTGCGATAGAATTTACCTTTAAGTTTTAGATGCACTTTTTTGTCGCATATAAAACCAGATGCACTCCGCCATTTTGACCAACCTGCTTGGATCCTATAATTTACATCCTGTTCAATCTCTCCATTATCCTGTATGATGCACCCAAGATACTTACAATTTTTAACTTTTTGTAGGATGTTTTCTCCAATCTTCACCTCTATATTGGGGTTTTCCATATATTCCGTCTTGCTACGACTTATGCGCAGACCATACACTTCTAAAGCTTCTCTCCATAACTCCAACTTCTTATTTAGGTCTTCCCTTGACTCTCCCATAATGACGATATCATCGGCAAAAAGTATGCACCATGGCACAGGCTCTTGAATGTGCTCTGTGAGTACTTCCAAGACTAATGTGAAAAGGTATGGACTTAAGGATGATCCCTGGTGCAATCTTATACTAATAGGGAATTTATCTGTCACACCACCTTGAGTCTTCACACTAGTTGTGGCCCCATCATACGTCTTTAATTGCCCGAATATATGCGATTCTTATTCTCCTCTTTTCTAAAACCTTCCATAAGATCTCTCTTGGTACCCTATCATACGCTTTTTCCAAATCAATAAACACCATATGTAAATCACTTTTATTACTACGATACCTCTCCATCATCCTTCTTAATAGGTATATCGCTTTAGTGGTAGATCTGCCTGGCATAAATTCAAATTGGTTCTCTGTTACTTGTGTCTCTTTTTTCAACCTTCGTTCTATCACCCTTTTCCATAACTTCATAGTATGACTCATAAGCTTAATCCCTTTATAGTTTTCGCAACTTTGTATATCCCCTTTATTCTTGTAGATAGGTACCAAGGTGCTCTTTCTCGTGCTCTTTCTCAATTCATCAGACATCTTCTTTGACTTTAAAATCTCATTAAAAAGTTTGGTTAACCAGTTGATGCTTTTTTCTCCAAGACCCTTCCAAACCTCAATCGGGATATTATCAGGTCCTACTGCCCTGTCATTTTTCACTATGCTATATGGTACGGAGTGTTGGGCGGCTAAAGGGGAGCACGAACATAAGCTGAGTGTTGCAGAGATGAAGATGTTGAGATGGATGAGTGGTCATACGCGATTGGATAAAATAAGGAATGAAGATATAAGGGAGAGAGTTGGAGTAGCACTCATTGTGGAAAAGATGGTTGAATCGCGTCTCAGGTGGTTTGGACATGTGAGAAGAAGACCGATAGAACATCCAGTCAGGAGGGTGGATGAGATGGAAGATGGACAAAGGGCAAAAGGCAGAGGAAGATCTAAGAAAACTATCCATGAGGTGGTCAAACGAGATCTACATGTAAACGGTCTCTCTGTAGACATGATACATGACAGAGCACAATGGCGTCATATTATTTTTAGTTATCAGTTTAATTTTTTACTTTCATATTTTGCATCTTAAAAATTGTTAACTTAAAGTAACTAAATACTAGCTTTTTTACCTTCATATTTTCTGTAACTGCGTACAATAATAAATCCATCTCCAACCAAGAGATCGAGCTAAAAACTTCTTTCGAGGAATGAGCAAAACCTGGTCATTTCTCAAGAGAACAATAACTAAGGGACCCAAGGATTTGGAACCTACATGCTGATACTCATGATTTCGATAGCTATACCACTGATTTAGAGAAGATTTTCCAAATGTGTTTTGTGGAACTCTAAGATAGCGTGAGTCTGTGTTACATGGTTGGAAAAGGATGACGGAATTATAAAATGACAAAATAAAAAATTAATTATCAAATTTGTAACTTCTATGATGTGTCATTTTATTTGTTCACCTTACTAATTTGATCTATTTGATTAGTGTTTGTAGAGAATGGAGAAGAAAAAGGATTAGAATATAGGTTAGATTTGTAAGGCAGTTAGTTAGTTTGAGTTTGACCAATAGCTTGTTATAAACTTATTTTCAAGCACTACGTCTAGTCTGTTGTTGAATTTGACCTGGGCTAAAATTTAAAAGGTCTCACAATTAGGGGTGGCAAACGGGCTGAAGTCCGTCAAGCCGGCTCGCTTAACTCACGAAAAAAGGCTGGCCAGGCTAGAGTTTTGAAAAATCCACCTAACCTGCCCTGCCTAACCCACGGGCTTTGGTAGGCTTCGGTGGGGTGGGGCGGGCTAGTCCAGTGGGCCCACCATTATGTTTTTGCTTTAAGGCCTAAAACGAAAACTATCTAAATCCATAAACCCAACTACCCAGCTCGGAACAAATAATCCTATCCATAAATACAATTCACTCCCATTAGGCTCCCCTCTTACCCATCTCACCCCTAACCCTACTCACAAGCTCATAATTCACAAGTTTGATTTGGAATGTTTGTATTTTACTCAAGTTCTAACTTGGATAATGTTTGATTGATTAGAGATTTGGATAATGTTTAATTCGATGCTTTGGACAATGCTTATTTTGATTTGTACAATGCTTGTTTGATTATTTTGTTCAAAAAGCTTGGTTGAAGATTACATTTATAAGAAATTGAGAATTATATGAATTTAGAAATCATAGGTTTATTAAAATGTTTGTGAATTGACTTTTTATGCCAATGTTTAATGGCTTAGTAATTTTTTTCGGAAAAAAAAAAGCGAAGTGAGAGAATAAACGAGCTTAGCCCGCCGGCCTGCGAATCCGTTGTTAGGCAGGGAGGGGTAGAGATTTGGGAGTGCCTCGCTAGGCGGGGTGGAGTTGGCGGGCTTTTGGTGGGGTAGGCTAGCTTGCTTGCCACCCCTAGATACCATTATATTGATAGAAAAAGATCTTTTTCCAATGAAAAAAAAAAGTTTTCACCAAGGTTCTAAAACCGGACCGGTCATCGAACTATTCTAGTTACTGGTTTATTGGTCCAACCGGTGCAACCGTGGTTCAACTGAAAGAATCGTTTTATAGTAAAATAGTAACTAAAATATATATAAAAGTTTTAACAAAAATTTCAGCATAATTTCAAATTTTTATAAAGGTTAACCAGTGAAGTAAGTCAACTAAATCAGTACAGTTTTATACAACAATAATTAACCCCATTTTCCTTTTCCAAAATCCCATGGGTTATCAATAGTTTTTATCATAAATACCTCATTTTGTAAACATGCCTTCTGTTTCAGTTCTTCGATGAATATATATGACGAAGAATATGTTATAAAAATAACTGAATGAAATAATATAAAGCATAAAATCCTCAATGAACTATGTATAAACCAAATTTGCCAATACTTCATTTTGTGCTAATGCTATAACTATTTGCATTTCAACATGTTTCTGTTACACAATATATGAATTTTTTGGAGTTATCCAGTGTTAAATAGGATAATTTTATACAGGGTTACTCTTTCTCTGTTCTCACAATTTCACTATCAGATCAGCCCTATGCTTCTTCCTCATGATCCTTCATCTCATGTCTCTTTCTCTCATTGGTCCATGGCTGCTGGTTCACTTTCTTGGAATGTATCAGCCTTCTTCTGTTGCCACCAATCATCTGTCACTGTGGTCGCAAAAGAACAGCGAATTGGGATCCGCAAATTGGTATGTGCCACGCAAAGAGATGGGCCATAACTATGTAAAGACTAAAGAACTACCCTTTATGCCAATTGACATTTTTCCTCTCATGTTATTTGAACAGGTAATCTTGCGGTGTAAAGGCCTGGACGGCTATCGAGACCGTTCTTCCTTTGCAAAAAAATCTGACATTGTTTTTCATGATATGAATGTTGATGATTGCCTGCCCAAAATGTCTACTTTGTCTGCAGAGATGTTATACTATGCAGAGAGTGGCTTCATTCCTCAAGCGCACACTATATGGGAGCAACTTGTTAACAGTTCTTTTGTACCATCAATTAAATTCATCTCGAAATTGTTTGATGGTTATGAAAAGCACAGGAATTTCAATGGCGTGCTTGAGATTCTACATTATGTCAGTTGGAGAAATTTTGGCATATTACCTCATGTTTACTCTTTGGCTATCTCATGCTTTGGAAGAGGAGGACAGCTTGAGTTGATGGAAGAAACTGTAAAGGAAATGGTTTCGAGGGGTTTCCGTATTGGTTCCAAGACTGGTAATGCTTTCCTTTTGTATTACTGTCTTTTTGGTTCTTTGAAAGAGATGGAGAATGCATATGCACGCGTTAAGAGATCTGGATTTATGATAAACGAGGAAGCAATCAGGGCCATGGCCTCTGCATATATAAGGGAGAGAAAATTCTATCATTTGGGTGAGTTCCTAAGAGATGTGGGTCTAGGCAGGAAAAATGTGGGGAACCTTTTATGGAATCTTATGCTACTTTCTTATGCTGCCAATTTTAAAATGAAAAGCTTGCAGCGAGAATTTCTCAGAATGGTGGAAGCTGGATTCCGGCCCGACGTTACAACCTTTAATATTCGTGCTCTGGCCTTTTCAAGGATGTCTTTGTTCTGGGACCTTCACCTCAGCATCGAACATATGGTAGATGCGAAAGTGATCCCTGATCTGGTGATATATGGCTGTGTAGTTGATGCATACTTGGATAAAAAGCTTGGAAAAAACCTGTACTTTGCTTTAAACAAGTTGAACTTGGATCATTCTCCGCAATTATTAACTGATCCACTTGTGTTTGAGGCTTTTGGTAAAGGGGACTTTCATACGAGTGCAGAAGCATTTTTGGAGTTCAAGACGCACAGACAGTGGACTTACAGGGTTCTAGTACAAAAATATCTTAAAAGATATTACCGGAGAGACCAGATATTTTGGAACTACTAATTAATTGGCAGATGTTTTATACTGTACAATGTCTGGCTAGGATGTTAGTTAGAATAACAAGCTGAGTTGCAGGCTTGCAGTTTCTGCAACAAATCGACTTACTTCTCTGTGTTCTTATGACAAGAGCTAAGTCTTACTTGTAAATAACATGTAGTTAACTTGAAATAAGCTTTCACTGATCAAGGATTCACTTGAGTCGATGTTTAGTTAAAACAATATGATTTGATAGTATAATTGAGGGCATGATAACATTAAATTATTTTTACAAACGTTAGGGATACAAATATAACGATTTAAACGATAGAAACACAATAGAATTTATTCCAAATGATGGTAACAAAAACGATATTTTACTCTTTTATTTATCCGGGAAATGAATGCATTCTTTTGGATGTGTCTAACGGCTGAACAACACATGATGAGCCGAAAGATCTTTTCTTCTACCAACAAAGCGTAATGGTTAACATCTTAACAACACTTCAACTTTAATTTACCAAGATCAAATGGAAGACAAAAATACTCTATTAATGCTGTTTCTGGATAGTGAATTCTACCTTCTAAGCAATGCAACGCAACATATGAGAAAATGCTTTCTATTAATTAGCCTATTAGGCCTTTCTGCGAATTAGTGGCATGTATGGATCCATATTCAGTTCCGAAATCATGGGGTTGAAGTTGGTAAATACATTGGATGAGGTATGACCGATTTAATGCTATTTGTATCCAAAAGCTGGTTAGATCCTATCTTCTTTTTGGAATTTAAATCATCTAAAGTGAGTAGATTGGTAAAGTGATATAATGAGGGATTAATTATCATTAAATTAATAACTTCTATTATGTGTGAGCTCTTTTATTTTAATTTAAAAAGGATTAAGCTCTTACTTTTTCACATTACTAACTTATTCACTTTAGAGGGTCTTGACCCTATTTTTTAGGTTTACAAATAACATTTTTCTTTTTATTTGAACTTGTTTGGGTGAGTTTCTAAGAAAAAATATTTTTTTGAGTTATCTTTTTTTAAAAGATCTTATGGAAAAGTAAAAGTAATTTTATATTTGAATATCTCATCTAAAAAGATCTTTTTATCTATCAATTATGTTTGGGTATAACAATATAAAAGTACTTTTTTATTTATTTATTACATGAAAAACATCTTTTTTTTAAGAAAAAAAGATCTTTTAAAAAAAGATATAAATTACAGTTTCTCAAAAAAGATGTTTTTATTTTTTATTTTTCTAGTATTTTTACTTTTACTACTAAAAATTTGCCAAACACACTAAAAAATAAAAAAGATTTTTTTCATTGAAAATTTTTTTTTTATCAAAATAATGACACCCAAACAAGTACTTATCTTTTACTATTCTCTTTATTATCTTTTCTCGAAATTTGATATCTAATACCTATTTTGGATTCATATACCATTGTTGAATGGCTGTAGTGGAAAGAAGATAAAAAATAAAAGAGGAAAAAAAATAAATTAACAACATCAGTAAATTTTGAACGGTCAAAAGGATGTAGAAGACTTCAATTATGTTCTTGCCAAATATATCCATAGTAGAAGGAAAAAGGGAAGATCAATTTGTGTTTATTGTTTAGTTTTCTCCTGTTGGAACTTCCTTCTGTGAGGAATTTTGTGATGGATTTATAGATTTTTAAAGAAAAAGTATAAAATAATTAAGTAATTCTTTGAGAAAATTTTATATTGATTTACAAGTTTCTTAAAGAAAAAGTATTAAGTAAGTCCTCGAAGAATTGCAATGTTAGACATATATAATTCATCTTTTTGTCCGAAATCTATAAATTCATCATTGCAATTCCTCAAGAACTTTTTTTCTTATGAGATCTATAAGTCTTATAAAAAATTTTTAAGGACGCATTTGTTATTTTTTTTTCTTAGGGGCTTATAAGTCATAAGATCATTTTAGAATCCTTGGGGCACTTGTTAATCTAAATAATACCTCTATACATACATGATCAACGCTGCATTATTGAAATGAAAAATTAAATGGTGATCAAGTTGTTAAATCATAGTTAATTATAAAAATATTTGATCATATAGTGTTTAAAATATGCCAAAGAGAAGTCTCCTCTATTCCAAAGCATAATAGGATATCAAATCTTGGTCAAATTAATTTACTTATTATTATATATTATAATTATTTAGAGTTGAATGTGAAGCAATCTGTACTTTATTATATGTTTAGTTCTGCTTCCTTATTAACTCGTACATATAACTGTAGTGTACAATGTCATTATTTGAATATAAAGTGTGTTTTACCGAGACATGTTTAATAAGATTGAGCTATGCTGCATGGCGCATGCTATTGTGATGTAGAAAAAATATACGAAAGACAAAGTTACCCAATCGTTATAGCTATCCACGATGTGTCACTTATGATAATCAGAAGCAATAGTAATTTTCCATCCCATTGATTGTTTTTGGAGATAAGGATCAATTGGTTTTATGATTTTCATCACTTGATAATAATTTTGGATTCTTTAATTTGAACATACTTAGGTTGGTTCTTGAGTTTTGTAATTGTTAATTAAGTTGATTTGCCTATCACCAATTTAGTTAATTACTTATGTGTCTGGTTAACAAAACGGTAATACAAAAGAAACAAAAAAACACAGTGAGAATATATCTTATTTAATATTTATTAATTATTGTAATAATTGATAAATATTAAATAAAACAAGTTTTTGACTATTTTTGATTAATTTTTTTTGTTATTAAATATTCCATTAACAAAATATATTTGTGTATAGTTAACTGTCACGATAAAAGTTTAATAGCTCACATAACACTAAAGGTGTTAAATTCAATTTGATACTTAATTTTATCGTTTATCGTTTAATGAACTGAAATTTATAGATAGGAAGAGACAAAAGCAAGTCTCATTTAGTGTAATTTCAGCTAAATAGACCAAATTGAGCTTTTATCTCATTGTTTCTGGTAAAAAAATTGTAATTAATTTTCGAATTGAAGGCCACACCATAAATCAAATAATAAGTATATGTCAAGACAGTACAATAGTTTAATGTCCATAAATATTTTTTTTGATAAAAATTCATATGCAGCTGATCCAAAGTACAATATCTGTTTATATGTCTTGTTAATATTTTACCTCCAAAATACAATTGATTCACATTGATTTTGCACGAAAATATTGGGTAACAAAAAAAATTTAACTAAAATCAGTCGAAATTTATTTTATTTAGTATTAATTAATTACGATAATAATTAATAAATACTAAATAAGATAAGTTTTTTATTATTTTTTTGTTTCCATAATATTATCCATTTTGTCATACCTATAATGAAATGGATTTTCCAGTGCACAAGATAACTGGAATTTAGAACAGAACCATGGAAGCGAATCTAAGAAACAAACATGCCGTAATGAATCCCCTACCAGTCACAACACCATTTTGTCACTCCACCTTCCATTGTTGCGACGCACCAATATAAGGGAACATAACCGATTCGCTGTCATTGGTGGAGTGTGAAGCCCGAGAAGATGCCCAACTTGGTGCATCACAACACTCTCTAAGTCAAGTGATTATAGCGGGGTTTGGTAAAGCTTTTTCAGGAGGTGCTTGCAAGCACGTCATTTTGCGTTTGGTAAATTAAAAAACTCAAGTGCTTGTGCTTGCGGCTTTTAAAAGTTAGGGGTGCTTTTGAAAGCAGGAGGGAGCTTTTCAAAGCTGGCTTATGCTTACCAAATTTTTTTCATTTTCCCGCACATATTTCCCGCTATTATATTGCTATTAAAATCTTCATATATTTCTAACTTCTCTTCCTAACCTTCATAAAATCTAACACAATCTTCATATATTTTTTATTTTTCAACCTAATCTTCACAAATTTCAACACAAATACATCTCTATCACATATTAGGTATGAACTTCTATCTATTTATATTATTTTTTTGCGTTAATTTTGTATTTTTTCAGTAGATCTATTATGTTTGTTTGTTTTTTTCTGTTCTTTGAAACGGGAAGAGGTTGATGAAAACCAATCATAAATTTTTTTTTGCATGAGCATTAGTCCAAATTATAATAACAACATGTATATACATATGTAAATATAGATATATAATCATAAGAGTAGTTTAACATTATTTTATTTTAAAATATTATATAAAATTATTTTAAAGAATTTGAAAAAAAATTTATTTTTTTGTTATAAACATGTTTATTATAATTTTTTCAACTTTTAAAAGCTGTTTTACCAAACATAATTATGGTGCTTGTACTTATTAAAAGCCATTTTTAATTTGATTTTACCAAATGTAAGTGCTGCAGCTTTTAAAAAGCTGTCTTTTAAAGGACAGCTTTCATAAGCTACTTTTAAAAAGCAAAAGCTTTACCAAACCCAGCCTAGTATTATTGAATTGTATTCAAGTGGTGTAAAATGATATAATATAAAAAATATTTATAGATGTTAAAAAAATCGTAAGATATAATATTTTATAATAAATATTCAAATATACTAAATAATTTTAATAAATGATAATTAATTCTAATATATTGTGTAGTCTTAACATTTGGAAGCACCCATGTTTTAGAGTTGTCCATTACCATGATCCCAAAACTAGAGCCTTCATAAAGTGCTGTCCCAAACTCGTCTCCGATCGTCTCGTTGTTAGAAAGGTCCATGAACACAATCTTTGATGTTGGCATCTTTGAATATTGTCTATGTGAAGTTCAAAATCCCTATAGCATCTAACTATCGCTGGAATGAATCTTTGAACACATTGGCAATTTTGGGTTGTACATTGTACTTTGAAGGTGTTTATTACGGTATGATAATAAATTTATATGTACCGATATAATAAAATATGGACAAATTAGAACAAGATATGTAGACTATATTTTTCACATCAATAATTAATTTTTCTTTTTTTAAATACAAATTATATCAATGCTTTTACTAAATCACTCTTATACTTTAATAAAAATAAAAAATAAATTTTATTTAATTTTAATGAAAAGACTTAAATATCCTTTTCTTTTTCTATTAGACAAAAATCACCCTAATCTTTTAAATTTAATCAAAATTCAATTAACTTTACTTTATAATTTTATATTTGAATCAATTTAAAAATCAAAACCAAAATACATTTCATTATTCATATACACTACAAATTTACTTTATTTCTAATGAACCCTAATTTAATTTCTCCTTTCCCATTCATACAAAAAAAAAAAATATATCTAAAGAGTAATCTTCCCCTAATCCCCCTACCAGACAACCGTATTTTATCGTCACCCTCTCTCTTTCTCGTAGCCGCACCTCCTCTCCGTCGGTCTTCACGCATAGCAGCACGCTCCAGCAGCCACTAGCCGTTCTCCGTCCCTCTCCTCTCCGCATTATATGGTTGCTTTGGATTATTATGGGATTTGATTTGTAATATTTCTTTTCCTTGTGATCAAGCTTAGTCAATTAAGTAATGAGATTCAGTTCTATTTCAGTGTATCAACTATGAATGAGTGTTTTATGATTATAGTTATTTATGAGGCAAATTATTCTCTTAAGTGGATAATTATTAAGGCTTGGTTGTTCATGTTTTTAATGTAATTGTTTGCGCGACCTTGGATTTAAGGCGCTGCTCATTTTCTAATTGGTACATATGATCTGGTAAGATAACTTTTTTTTTAAGTTTAATTGGAAATTTAATTAAATGAGATGGTGTGAGGTGTGATCGTGGTGGAGATTAACAAACAAGAATAATGGTAAGATAATTTTTCTATCTCCATTTTTTTATGGTATAGGATCTTGAATCATAGACTTTTTCTTCAATTTCTTTTGTCGTTTTTCTGATCACTGCTTGAATCTCAAGTATTGCTTCGCGACCCAATTTATCCGGGTACTTCAAATTTTCGACCTTTTTCAATTGGGGATGCTTAATTTAACTCTGAGATTGATGAATCAATGTTTCTGAGAAGTGCCTTTTTATTAATTTACTATTAATAATATACATATCTATTTATGTTTTTTTTATCTATCTTAATGTTTCAGGAAGTTACACTTACACATCACAGGTTGCAGGTAGTAATTTTTTCTGTTATTGAATACATGCAATGCATTATAATCCTCTTGTTTGTTTTAACTTTTAACTATGAATTGATGCAAAGCGTTATAATATATTGTGAACTTAGTAATTTACTACTCTGAATTTTCCATGTCAATCTTAATTTTTGCCTTAGTTATGAATTCTCTGCCGAAAAATTCGAAACAACAGCAGGTCATGAGGAATCCTCCGTTTTTGACCCGTGCAGTGTTAATTAAGATCATTCTAATGCGTTGAAGCTTGAACTTGGATTATCTAGTCCTGTGGTTTCTTCAGAAGTTGGGATTAGCCAACCCAAGGAGGAGCATGAGGTGGATGAATTGAGTGATGCTGATTGGAGTAATCTCACAGAAGTGCAATTGGAAGAACTTCTCTTGAGCAATTTGGACACCATTTTTAAGAGTGCAATAAAAAAGATTGTTGCAAGTGCCTACACCGAAGAAGTTGCTAAAAATCCATCTTAAGGTCTGACATCTGTTATGGATGTAAAGATACCGTATCAAATATAGTTGATAATACGTTATGAATCATGCAGATTTGTTTGATGTATACATTAATTTGTTTTCATTGTCAATGTTGATCATAGAGGTAAGTAACACTCTTGTAATATTTTCCAAGCCATAATTTTGGAATTAAAGTCAGCAAGCAAAATACTCCATTTTTCTTTCTGTAAACAAAAATCATAATTTTATATTTTACACACCAGACACCACCAAACAACAGTACATATGAATTGAGACTGCAAAAGGAATTTTCATAGTCTTCATAATTTGTTTTAAATACTGATATTATATGCTAAAAAGTACTAGACAAGAGGAATAAGAGATTAATTTTCATGGAGCTATGAACTAGTTTTGACTAGGTAAATGAACTAAAATCTCCAACTTTTTGGAATTCTAAGTGATTACGAAATCTTGGAGGTTGTTTGTGCTGTTTTGATGTTGGGGGTGGAAAGATCTTTTTCTTGTTAAGCTGGTTATGCTTTTGAAAACCAACTGGGTGGTATCTTTTTTTTCCTACAAGTACAGGATGGTATTTCTGTAAGTTATGTTCCTTTAGGTAGCGTTTGTTTTGAGGTATTGGGACAGAGACTGGAAGACTGAGACTCAGTATCATGTTTGTTGGTTTAGAGACTGATACTAAAATTTCTGTCTCTGTCCCCAAAATTTCAGTATTTCAGTACCTTCAAAAAGTGGGGATACAGGAGACTGAAACTTTTAAAGACGGAGACTGAAATTTTAATAATATTTTATACCTAAAATACCTTCATTTCAATTAATTAATTCCAATTTTAACATTTGTACAAATTAAATTAGAGCTTCATTCTTATTTCAATTTCTGTCTCCCACTTTGTACCAAATAAAATATTGAGATTTATTTCAGTCTCAGTCTCTCAGTTTCAGTCTCTGTCTCTCCACCAAACACTACCTTACTTACTATAAAGCGGTGTAGATATTATGCGTTGAAATACCAAATCAGAGAACAAGATGAACCACCATGAATGTTATTTAATGAGAATATTTGATTTTGACCGTGTGGCAAATGCATAACTCAACTGTTCAAAGTGTTCTTACAAGTTCATAAAACTTTCATCTCCTACTTTGATCTAAGAAACTCAAATGAGAATCACAAACAAATGTAACCTAACCTATTCCTTATTCAAGTGAAGGAATGCCCTTTAAACATGCCTCATGCAAATTTCCCTCTAAATGTAATCATCAACTCAAACCAAGGCAGAAACAAAAATAAAGAAACTAATACATCTTAGATAAGTGATTTTGCTGCAGCAATAACAGCTTCCTTTGTGATGCCAAACTCTTTGTATATTTTTTCTGCTGGAGCGCTAGCTCCGAATCGATCAATGCCTATTGCTTCCAATGATTCTCTCCCACCCAAATGTGATCGATGCTCAATGCTAAACACCAGCTGAAACAGCAGCAGGGAGAACACTCTCCTTGTATGCTTCCGATTGCTCGTTGAAAAGTTCCCATGAAACGAATGAACCGACTCTAACGGCCTTACCTTCCTTTCTGAGATTATCTGCAAAAACCGAATATTACCATGAAATACATAAAGCCCCTATCTGGTTTATAAAATGAAACCAGATAAATAAAAAGCACCTACTTCTGGACTCCTAATAAAGTCAGCCTTTGAAGTAATATGGATCCCCATCAGACATATGTAAAGTCAATAATCAAAATCAACATCACAGATCAAAACACATGCATAAGTCATATCAATAAAATGTTTAAGCTCAAATGATTTACATTGTTGATTGATCACATGTCAACACTAGTTAAAATGATACATAGAGGTTCTTGATTTCATTCGACTAAATCTTTAACTATTCCTCCACTATCTCCAAATAAAATAAAATTATTGTATAGAAGGATTAAAAGGAGAGAAACACTCACATGCATACACAAGCCGCATGTATGGATCCTCACACTCATCTGCTTTATCAAGCAAGTGGGAGTACTCCATCAACTAGTCCAAACACTTTGAAGTTCAATGATGCAGCAAAAAAGAACAGAAAAAGAAGCAATTGAATGATGGTAAAAATTGAAGCTTCACAAACCTTGGCCATTTTCTGAAGCATAGTCATAGGTTCAAATTAACTATGATAGCATCTAATTAACTCTTTTTTCTGTCCATACAGGAAGATTAGGTGTTGTGTAGGGTGTTCTACAAGAACAGAGAAGTTGGTGGCAAACCTAATAGCATGAGAAGCTGCTATGATGACACAGGCTCTTCATCTCTTCCAGCATTAATGGATTCTTACATCAGCTTTGACCAACAACAACAACCTCAAACCCATCTTCATGCTGATGAGTATGAGAAAGTGCCCTGCTTCTCCATTTTCTCTTACACCCAAACAAGCCCTATTTTAAACCAAAAATTCAGTTTTAAAATCACTTTTTAACCAAAAACGCTGTACATTTGAACTCTGATATGTCATTGCTAGTTTTTAAAATCTGATGTGTCATTACTCTCATTGGCATGTAAATTTCAATAAAAACTAAAACTTTAGAAACAACAAAACAACCCAAAGAGTCATCGAAAGTATTACACCAAATAACATAAAGAAAAAAAGAGTACATAGAAGGAATCAAAGAATAGCAGCACCCAAGATTCACCTTCAGACAAAGATTAAACAGAGCAAAACACCACACGCACACTCAACCGACCCAAAAACAAAAACCCCTTTTCACAGAACAAGAAATAGGTCAGAATCCATGAACCACCAAAATCAATTCAGAAAGAAAGCAACCCATCAAAGTAAACAAAGACACCTTGGAAACACAGAGCAAAGCAAGCTCGGCTTTCAGATCCTTGATCCACTGACCCAGAAACAAGAAGGAAAATCGGTTGCCCGCACCTGTGACGCCGAGTCGGCGATAGCGAAACCAATTTAGAAAGAAGAGAGAGTTTCAGTCTGACAATTGAGAGAGATGTAAGAAAATCCAGAAAAGATGAAGAACACTAGAATGATTCTTCTGAATATTTTTTGTTCTTTAGATGTGTTTTTTTTTTTAATGAATAAACATATGAAATTAGGGTTTATAGAAGAGTATAAGCAGGATTATTTGTACATGAATAATGAATTAGATGTTGTTTTAAATTTTATTTTTATTAAATTATAAGGATATTTTGGTAAAAGTATTGATATGATATATATATATTTATTTAAAAAAATAACTACTGACGAAGATAATATAATCTACTTGGCATTTTGTTATTTGTCCACGTTTTTATTATATCGGTACGTATGAATTTATCATCGTACCGTAGCAAATAGCATTAACAAATACTTGTTAGTTGTTACTGTTTGTTCGAACAACTCTAATAGAGTGTATGACTTTTCATACTTACAAAAATTAAATTGATTTAGAATTAAAATTTTTATTAAAATTAATAAATAAAATAAAGTTGGTCTCATTTAAGATACACGATATTAACTTAACAAAAAATTAATAAAATTTTGATACTTGTATAATTATTTTGATAAAATAATTAAAAATAATATAAAATTTAAATTAAATTGAGAATAATTATGAGAATAATAAATCTCACATTTACTTTCAAACATTATCCATGAAATGTGATAAGAGAAACTCCAATACTTTTAAAATTTTGATGTGTATATGGAGTGAAAAGTTTTTATATTTCACTTTACATAGGAAATGATTGATGAATTGATATCAGTCTCACTTTAGATAAATAATTTTATTAAAATTATATATTAGAATGAGAATGATATGGATGCCCAATGATAATGTATGTATAGTATATAAAAACAATAGAACTAACACAAGGAATGGTATCTGGTGTATGAGGTCAAGAGTAATTACAAGAAAGAAAAGGAAAGAAAAATCAAAGGAGAGGCCCACAAGTAATATTAAACTCACAGCTCACCTGGCAAAAGCAAAGTTTCAATAAGGAGGAGAAAAGAAAATTAAAGAATTCAGAGGAAGGAAAATTAGCAGAGAGAGAATGAGCTCACAATTCATGCACCCCTTTTTTCTGATCATTTCTTCTCCTTAACTACCTTTCACTTTCATCATCCTTTTGCTTTCCGCGTGAATGGTTTGTTATGGTCTTGCTATTCATACCTTCTTCCACGTGGCTTGTTCTTTAATTGGCCTCCCTTCTTGCATTTGTATCATTACCCCTGTCCTGAAAAACAACCTTGTCCTCAAGGTTGAATTGAGGGTATTGAATCTTCATATCTTCATAGGGCTCCCAAGTGGCTTCTTCATCAGTAAGTTGAAGCCATTTGACCAATACTTCCTCATGCCAACGGCCATCTTTTTTAACCATTCGGTGACCCAATACTAGGTGGGGATACAGCTTGCAACCCTGGGCATCAAGGAGTAATGGGGCTGGTATATTGGCTGGAGTAGGGTTACCCACGCACCTCTTTAGCAAAGACACGTGAAACACAGGGTGGATGCGAGCTCTGGGTGGCAGTTCTAGTTTATAGGCAACTTTACCAATTCGCTGCAGTATGGGAAAAGGGCCAAAATACTTCATGGCTAACTTGTGATGTTTGCGCACAGCCAAAGAGTGTTGTCTATAAGGTTGCAATTTGACATAAACAAAGTCACCAATGTTGAACTCAATATCACGTCGCTTGGTATCGGCTGTAGCCTTCATCCTAGCTTGTGCTCGCTGTAAATTACGCTTCAAAGCTTCCAACACAGTATCACGCTGTTGTAATTGTTCTTGAACTACAGGTGTATCTGAAGCTTGTGGGTTGTAGCGTATAATTGGGGCTGGATCTTTTCCAAAGACAGCTTTGTAGGGCGACATACCAATAGCTGAATGGTATGATGTATTATAACTGAAGGCAGCCCAAGGAAGCAACTTTGGCCAGTCACGAGGATTCTCTTGTGTATAACAACGTAAATACATTTCAAGGCACCGATTGAGCACCTCGGTCTGCCCATCCGATTCGGGGTGATACGCCGAGCTTCGAGCGAGGGTGATGCCGTGACCTTGACAGCATTGCTCCCAAAATCTGCTAGTAAAAATTCGATCACGATCTGAAACGATTGACTGGGGAACCCCATGAACGCTCACCACATGTTTCAAAAATGCCTCGGCAACTTAAGGTGCTGTATAGTTCGCGGGCAAAGGAATAAAGTGCGCAAACTTGTAGAGTCGATCAACCACAACAAGAATCACCGATAATCCTTGTACCACCGGTAAGCCAGTGATAAAGTCCATAGATATATCCTGCCATAAGTGTGAAGGCATGGGTAAAGGTTGTAAGAGGCCTGCAGGTGGTAAAGTGGAGTACTTAGCCTGCTGACATGTAGGACAAGCTCGGACATATTCCTTAACAGTTTTGGCCATATCCTTCCAAAAAAACTGTGCTGAGATGCGGGTCAAAGTCTTCTGGTAGCCGCCGTGACCTCCCACTATTGAGTCGTGAAATTCATAGAGTAAGGTCTTCACTAAAGAAGACGTGTGGGGAACCACGATTCTGTCCCCGCGATACCACAAACCCTGACGTTGCTGCCACCTTCCCGAAGTCAACTCCAACTCTGAAAACTCAGATCTGGGGTCATAATCCTTCGATTCAGCTTGCAGCTGAGGCACCAAAGAACAATGCAGCACTGAGAGACCCATGAATGATCTAGATAGACTATCTGCTCCTTGATTTTCAGAACCTTTCTTATACTCGATTGTGAAATCGTAGCCAAGTAATTTTGCCAACCAAAATTGTTGCTCCGGAGTTTGTATAGTCTGATTCTGCAGCTCTTTTAAACTCTTGTGATCAGTTCTGATAACAAATCTATGCCCCAAGAGATAGTGTCGAAACTTTGCGACTGCTGAAATAATGGCCAACATTTCTCTAGCATACACCGATTGTTTCTGGGCTGTCATGGATAATTTCTTGGAAAAATATGCTATAGGGTGTCCATCTTGACTCAAAATGGCACCGATCCCCAATCCAGAAGCATCGGTCTCAAGAACAAAAGGCTTGGAGAAATTTGGCAAGGCTAAAACTGGCGCCGATGACAGAGCCCGCTTCAAGTTCACAAACGCGGCATTCGCTGCAGTAGACCACGCAAAGTTATCTTTGCGCAATAAGTCGGTAAGAGGCGCAGCAATTAAAGCAAAGTTATAGATAAATTTGCGATAATAACTAGCCAAGCCTAAGAAGGCTCGTAACTGCTTCACCGAAGTAGGAGGTAACCATTGCTTGATCGCTTCCACTTTTGAGGCATCCACCCTCACTCCTTCTTTGGAAACTACATGGCCCAAGTAATTAACCTCTGTCCTACCAAAAGAACACTTAGAGAATTTAGCAAATAAAGCATTCTCTTTGAGGATAGTTAAAACCTGCTCTAAATGTTCAATATGTGAATTCCAATCAGGACTATATACCAATATGTCATCAAAGAATACAAGGACAAACTTTCTTAATACAGGTGCAAAAACTGAATTCATGAGGCTTTGGAAAGTTGCCGGTGCGTTTGTAAGGCCGAAGGGCATTACGAGCCATTCGTACAAGCCTTGGTGTGTTCGAAACGCTGTCTTGAAACAGTCTTCAGGGCTCACACGGATTTGGTGATATCCCGACCTGAGGTCCAACTTGGAAAAATATTGTGCATCAAAGAGTTCATCCAAGAGTTCATCAACTGTCGGCATTGGGAAGGAATCTTTGATGGTGACTGCATTAAGAGCCCTATAATCCATGCAGAATCTCCATGAGCCATCTTTCTTTTTCACCAAAAGCACAGGGGATGAAAACGGGCTCGAGCTAGGCTGAATGATGCCTGCAGTTAACATGTCAGCCACAATGCGCTCAATCTCAGTCTTTTGGCTATGAGCATAACGATAAGGCTTCACTTTCACAGAGGCTGTGCCTGGACGTAAATGAATAGCATGATCTTGCATTCGTGTCGGGGGTAAGCCTTGAGGCACCTGAAAAACTGAATTATATCGGCGTAACAACATTGCCAACTCAAGAGGAGTATTGCTTGGTATGTCCAAAGATTGAGGAGAAGCAGCTTCTGGCCCTTGTAATTGAATAGTATAAAGTTCTGCAATTTCTTTAGTGGCACATAACCGTTTCAAGTGATTGAATTGAGCTTGGGTTGGCTGGTTATTCAATTCCCCTTGTAAGGTAATGAGTTGGTTATTGTCCAAGAAGGTAATGAATTTCTTTCGATAATTGACCAAGTGTGTGTCAAGCGTCTCCAACCATATATCACCTAGTACCAATTCTTCACTGGCTATTGGGAGTAAAAAGGCTGTGATAAACAGTTTATGATCGTGCACCGTAACTGGCACCGCACGCACTTCACCTTCACACTGTAATAATTCACCATTGCCAACTTCTACCTTGAACGGGGGCGCGACATACACAGGCAATGATAACCGCTTCGCCAAGGCTGGGTGAATGAAATTGTCCGAGCTGCCCCCATCCATTAAAATATGTATCTGGCGACCATTGACTATCCCGGTAAAGCGAATGGAGCGTCGATTCGGTACACCAGCCAAAGCATTATAAGATAAATGCAATGATTCCTCCACGGTTGGCTCCACGCTGATATCGGCCTGCACGGGTTCTGACGCATGTGTCGTAGCTTGCAACTCCTTTGGAACTTCCTCCAAAGTCTGGATTAGAAAATAGTGTTTTGAACTGCACTTATGGGCTGGGGTGTATCGCTCATCACAAGTGAAACAGAGGCCTCTATCCCTCCGGAATTGGATCTCAGTAGGTGAAAGTTTACGTAATGTATTTGAAACTGGTGGTGTGGGCAGTAACGGTGGTGTATGGGAAATGTTAGGAGGTGAAGGTAAAGCGGGTACGGTCCTTTGTTGTGTATGATTAGGAGTACGTGGGTGGGACGTTAACTGCGGTCGAAGAGACGAACGCCCATTTTGGGTCGGTGGGAAGAATTTATCCTCAAACAACTTCGCCAATGAAACAGCTTGCATCAAAGAGGCTGGAGATCGAGATTTAACCTCTCGCTTCAGGTCCGGATGTAACCCACCAACAAAACAATCAAGCATTAAAGCATCATCCATCCCATAAACCCTTGCAGCTAACTCATTAAACGCATCAAAATAAAGTTTCACCGAAGCAGTTTGTTTGAGCTTCAACAATTCTTCACGTGGATTCTCAAATAAAGAAGGGCCAAAATGCATTTGCATAGCAGTGGATAATTCAAGCCAGGATGTTATCGGGTTGAGTTTTTCCCAAATTTGGAACCAGGCAAGGGCTCGCGCCTCCAAATTGACGGCAAGGAGATCCATCATCTGATTTTCTGGGGTCTCGTATATGCGGAAGAATCGGTCCACGCGGTAAATCCATTGTGTGACATCCTGAAACCCTGAAAACTTGGGAAAATCCAACTTCAATTGACGTTGGGGCGCAAAAATTTGTCTCGATGGCGGTTCATGATGTCCCTCCCGTTGATGCTGGAGTGAAGCTAACGACTGGGTTATAGCCGCGAGCTGTTCCTGTTGGCCATCAAATTGCTCTGTCAACTTGAGAATTGCAGCTTGCATTGTTTGCATCCGAGTGTTGTCTCCCATGGCAGCTCAATGAAAGTACCAATGATACGGATGCCCAATGATAATGTATGTATAGTATATAAAAACAATAGAACTAACACAAGGAATGATATCTGGTGTATGAGGTCAAGAGTAATTACAAGAAAGAAAAGGAAAGAAAAACCAAGGGAGAGACCCACAAGCAATATTAGACTCACAGCTCACCTGGCAAAAGCAAAGTTTCAATAAGGAGGAGAAAAGAAAATTGAAGAATTCAGAGGAAGGAGAATTAGCAGAGAGAGAATGAGCTCACAATTCATGCACCCCTTTTTTCTGATTATTTCTTCTCCTTAACTACCTTTCACTTTCATCATCCTTTTGCTTTCCGCGTGAATGATTTGTTATGGTCTTGCTATTCATACCTTCTTCCACGTGGCTTGTTCTTTTATTGGCCTCCCTTCTTGCATTTGTATCAGAAAATTTCTATACTTTCTCTTAATTAGTTAATTTTTGTATATATCAAATACGATTGTACCAAAAAATCAATAATAATACAAGTGTCACTCGTCTTTGGCGCTTTCGTACCCCCAATGCTAAAACAAAACCACCCTGCAAATTTCCCTCCAAAAAGTGCAACCGCAACCTGCATTACATTCCTCGAAGAAAGAAAACGACGTCGCTGGGATTTCCTATAAAAAAGCGACAAATATGAAAAATTGAAAATGGAAACTGAAAAGCAAAGAAATTTTTGTTTTCTTTTTGGATAAAATAGGTGATGGAACTTCTGAAGCTCTCAAAGTTCAAGCTCCAACTTCAATCCCTAATTTCCGAAGTTCGATATCTCAGGGTAACACTTTCTCTGAAAACCCGTTCGCCATTGACACTCCCTCCGTTTTCTTCGACTAACTTGAACTTTTTCAGGACAGAGAACGCTCTGCCACGGAACAGCACCGCCAACAAATCCAGGTTTTCCATTTTCTGTTCTTTTACTATTTTTCTTTAGAAAATTTTGGTTATTTTTTCAAGTGCTTATTTGATTTGCGGTGTTTGAGAGCGAGATCAGAGGCAGAAGCAGAATGAGGAAGAGTTGACTATGAAGATACAGGAATTGCAGCAAGAGTTAGCTTCGGTCAAAGAAGAGTGCCAGAAACTGGAGAGACAGGTTTGTGGTATTTGATATTTGCATCTTTAAGATCTTGTTTCTCTTTGGAAAATGAAATTTACTTTTGCTTCTAATGCAGGTAAATTACCTACAGAATGATAATGCGATGCTTGAAAGCAAGCACAAAGAGTTGAAGGGAACCCTAAATAGCGTGCTACAGTCTAGGGAGAATTTCGTGCATGCTTATGAGGTTATTTTTTGTATGATTGGCTTTGGTCTTCTTAATATTCGTTATAAATATTGCCATATAAACCATTGAATATAACCAGTAAAGGGGAAGAGATGGTGCTATTCAGCAGTAGGAACCGAGAATTTCGATCATCTCAATTTTCTTTCATGGTTTGCGAGATTGTGTAGAATCTGATGAACATGTGATGTGTGAATTTGAGCAGAACTGGGGAATCGGTGTTTATAACTATATAGCTATAGTGAACCCATTTCCCCCCTTTTTTGTGTGACAATTCTATGGATCTCCTGTGGTATTCATATCTAATCCATATGTTTGATTTTGAACCATATTATTTGTTAATTAGGATTTTGGTTGTTTCTGTAGATTACCAGGACAATTAAAGCTTGTACTTTATAGAGAAATTAATAACAGTTGGACTCCTCCTAATTAAGGAATTACACTGATCGTGTATTTGGGTTTAACAAAAATTTATGCAGGAATCTACTGCTCAAATGAAACGTTCAATTGAAACCAAAGACAGGATGATCAATGTTCTTTCAGAGAAAATAAACTCTCACTTATTGTTATTTGATTCGGTAGAGAAGGAGGTGTTTTATGTCAAGCAAATTGTGGACAAAGTGCAGAATCTTGTAAATGATAAAGAGGAAGTTGGTAAATAGATTTTCAGCTAATAGTCATTCATGCGTTTTTATCTGGGGAACTGTATATATTCATGCGATCAAATGATATAGAAGATTCATTGGTCTCTTGTTTCCTCCCTTTTCAATAATATCCTGTAAGCAGTGACTAGCCTGAGAAACAAAATGGACCGGGTCTCTACATTTGAAAAAGAATTTGTAGGTAACTTAAAACCCCCATTATCAATCTTACATATCTTAAATATGTTGTATGCTATTAATGATATATTTAGGTGCATGATGTGTTTCCATCCTGTCTAAGTTTCATCATCTGGGAAACACTATTTTTTTGTTGCTCCAGAAAATATTACTGATCTAAGAAATAGACTGGAAAACAATGAGGCTGAATTACGAAGAAAGGATAGAGTCATCTCACAGCTAGAAGCAAAGCTGGATGCGGCAAGACTTAGCAATAATGATCGAGCTCATATAGAAGAAATATCCATACCAAAATGGAATAGCTGTCTTAATCAAATACAAAAGTTTCATTTAAATTTATTTGCTTTTACTTAACAGATTCTGTTGAAGTCTTCTCTTAACCCAGCTAAACATAAAGCAAACTTTATCAGCAAAGGATGTGGAGATACAAAACTTAATTTCAGATAAAGAGGTTGACATTTGATTTACCGCAATGTTTATGATTTCTGGTTGGAGGTCCTTTAACATTCTAACTCCTCTGAACATAATCCTAAGGCATTACAATATGAAGTTGGAAGTTTACAACACATCCTACAGAGGATTCAGGACACTATAATGAATACGAATGAAGAGGTAAATGGATTTCATCCATTTTTGGCTAGAAGGATTTTATTTTTAATACAATTTCTGACTTGACTCTAATTTTACTGTGACATACATAGTTGTCATCTCTTTTTGAAATTTTATCTGTTTACTGTAAGTTTCATAAGTATACAAAGATGAATAGGAATACTATTTCTTTGTCACTTTTCTCTAGTTTTTCTTTCACCCTTTTTAGATGGGCCTGTCTGCATGGTTGGATGATTGATATTTTAGTTTCAAACAATAATTTTTACTCTCTTGTTTTTAAAAGCTATTCTTCTAATTAGTTCTCAAGGTTGAGTTGTATTTCTACATTATGTATGTGTCAGCACAATGCTTGTTTTTATTTCAGGACAAAATGTTATTCTCCTCAATTTTGTCACAAAAAGAAGCAAGCACAACAGATCTGAAGGCTACAAATAATAGGTAAACATAACATATTGGTACACATGTTAACTTCATCTAAAAATTGGTGTTGGAATTTATAGGCTTATTTAGTGCAGAATGAAAAAAATAAGACACTTGCGTTTCTAGGCTGTCATTCCTATGTGGATGCAAGTGATACCTAATAATGAATGTATCAAAGATTTTGGACCTTCCTGCATTTCTAGGCTTCTATATGAATATTTCAATTATTTCGTTCTTATTAAACAATGCTGTCCATTTCCCAGGATGGAAGATATTGTTCCAAGCAAGGAAGAGAAGGCTCATGAACCTACTGAATGCTGACTTAAAGGGCAGAGGTTTATGTTTAATATTATTTCCTTTGTTTCTAAACAGTTTAATCAAGTCACTGGATCTAACTTTGTCAACAAACTCATATTTGATATTGGTAGATATATGAGAAATAGCTTTGAACCATGGCAGCAAAGAGGACAATGCATTTTCCTTGAAGAATATACTCTTTATTTTTTATATATTTCTTCTGGGACTTAATTGTTTGCAATTGGTTGCTTTAGTTAACCTAAGTAAAACCCAGAAGCACCAATTTTATGGTTCAAAAGTTTGATCTTTTTTACCCCGATGTTTCTGTAAAATTTTCCATTAATTTCAAGTTGAAATTATCCTGATTTTTGTTGCATGATAACTTCAGTTACCTAGGTGTAGCTCAAAAGCCGAAAAAAAAGAAGTGTTTGAAGAGCATCAATTTGCTGAAGGTATAGTGTCGATGCAGATTAATCAAAATTTCCAAGGGAGATAATTATAAATGTATTAAAATATATTAGCAATTAAACTATATAGTCATTACTCGTTTGCAGACATGAAGTTTTCTTCCATGTTAATCATTCTTAAAGTTTTTTAACTCAAATTCAGTAAACTCTTTGTTTCTATGGCCATTTGATCTTTTAAAGTTACAGTTTCAAGTTTGTTATTCACCTGTAATTTACTTTTAAGTTTGGACAATGAACTCAACTGCTCAATCTTTGTTATGGAGGGCTGGAGGCAAATTGATTTGCAATTTGTTTTGACTTCCATACGGGACATGCTTTGAGATGGTAATAGATTTTAGAACCAGTTGAATTAGCATAATAGTTTACTAGTAGTGTCCGATGTTATTCTGCAGGTTTGATCAGATCCTCCTATGACAGCTTACAGCTGATAATCAATAGAGGTATGAATTTTCGATTCTCATTGTTGTAACATGGGTTGTCTGAAATAATGGTAATTCAGATATTTGATTTTAATTTAGTAGATACTTCCATGTTAGCATGACTTTGTTATTTTTTATTTTTATCATTGGTTACTGTTTGGTTACACATATTTATATTGTCATGAAAATAGGTGAAGGAGGCAGCATTATGAAAATGCACGGATAATGCCCTGTCGAGGCATGGTTTTGGTGCCACAATTTTTCTTTTTGCCTCTCATTGCTCATTCATCATTGACAATGCCACAAATTCCCTTTTAATCCTGTATGCTGTATTGGATGGTCATTTGATAATGTAATGTCTGGTTCCTTTTTATTATTATTATTACTATTTTTTTGGGTGGGGGCTGTCATATTTATATACAATTACAAACTCCAATAGAAGGAAGAGACAGGACCACTTGTGGTCATTATTCTGTCTAGTCTTAATGAAAGTATCTATGGACCCAAATTTCTTTCTCTTTCAATAATCATGACATACGAGATCAAGTTGTATAATTATCCATTATCTTTGTCAATCCCCACTCCAACAAGGTATCTTTGGTACAAAGGAGAAAAAGATTATTTGAAAGAAAAATGTTTGGTGAATAAGTTATATTTTTAACTAATTTTGACGAAGTCTTTTTTCTTCAATTGGTATTTATTGTTCCCATAAGTTATTGAACTAATTTGGTTGAATTTAATTACCAAAATAATTTGATCATATAGCATCACGGTATTTTAAAACAAGTAGTTTAGAAGTCTGAGCCGAGGTTGTTCCAACTTTCAACCAAATCTTGTACTTCGATAATAACTTGTCCACTTGACGCTACCTGGAAGACAATCATGATTTTAACCTTTAGTAAGGTTAAGTCAACATCAAAAGTATATCGCTTATTGAAGAAAGGAAAAAATATATAAAGTTATTGTTCCTGGTCTAAGAGTTTTAATTTGTAAGGAGTAATGATTAGTGGGCTGACCATCAAAAAATAACTATTAGTAGGCTTTTCCGCTTTTGTGAATTTTAGTGTAATGTCTCTAAGCTCCTCTCTTCTTTGATAGTTTTTAAGTATTATTTTTTACTATTAAAAAGAGGCTTTCATAGCAATGTTATTAGAGAACTTTTAGAATAATGAACCAATTTAAACTTTATCTATTTTTAGCGAAAGACAATATAATTTTTTATTAAGAAATAGAATATTTTGACAACTAATATTATTTATTTTGAGATAATACAAATTTTTTATTAAAAATTTTGTCAAACAGTTAATAAAATTAGTTTTGTAAGAGGTTTTATTTATAAACATAAAGTGTATTTTTTTGTCCTTAACATTTATAATTTCTTCAAAAATATTTTTAATGTTTAATTTCATTCAATTTTGTCCTTAACATTTTTATTTATTTAATTTTTTATTTAATTTTGATCCTAACGTTTTAGATAAAATTAACATCCATAGATTATTTTGACATCAATCAAAACCATTAGAAACAAAATAGAATGAAGTTAAACGTTAAAAGTATTTTTAAAGAAAATTATAAATATTGAAGACAAAAAACAGACTTTATCTTATTCATAATATGTAAAAAATTTATATTTCCACAAAATTCTTTTTAGCAATAGGACCAACCACTACTATTCCTAATATTTTTTTCATCCTCATCATTATAACTTTTATCTCTACTATTTCTATTGGGCAACTATATCTTATCACCATTATTATCTCCTCTACTACTATCAACACAAACACTAACACATCAACATCATCATTCTGTTTTTTCTTTTGAAAATTTTTCATATCACAATTACTTTTTTTTTTAAACATCATTTGCAACAATGATTCCTTTTTACTTAATCATCACAGAAATTAATTTTATTATGGAGCCATAATTTTATTATGGAGCCATCGTTAGTGTAGGACGCAGATATGGAGAGAAGGGAAGTTTTACCGGGCTGTGGTGTCAGGAACACAGTAATCGGACCCTGCGAGTTGTTGATGGGAACTCGGACCCTCCGATTTCCTGTAAATTAAAAAAAAATTCCTCTCAAGCAGAAATCGGACCCAACGACCAGTATAACAAAATAAAAATAAAAAAACCAACAAAGAAAACGGACCTTCCGTTTTGATGAAGACATATCGCACAGTCCGTTTTTCCCATGTGAATTTTGTATACAAGCAAAACGGACCCTTCGATTTGCTTACAAAATTTTCAAAACAAAGAATTCGGAGGGTCCAATTTCTTCCTTCCCACAATTCGGTGTAGCACCCCCACATTCCATAATTCGGCACAATACCTGTCCCTCTTCCATAACAAAAAAAATTAGCCTAATCATCACGGTGAAAAAAATTTCAAAAATAAATTTGTCTGTGTGGATTTAAAATTCTAAAAATTATCAATAAAATTCTTATAAAATTAATTGTTATTATTATTTAACGAATTTTTAATAAAATATTTATATTATCTTAAAATATAAATTTTAGGGGCTGGGCGAAGTATCCCTTTATTTTTCTATGAGGTCGCATTTTCTTTCATAAAAATACGTAGGAGCGGCATTGAGTCTTTAATCAATTTGTTAAAGCTACTCAAGAAAAAAAAACCAAATTTTAAGATGTTTAAAACTCAAATATCAGAGTCTTATATCACAAATAAACATGTTTCCAAAACTTCATTTATATTTTCTAATTAAAATCTACTATATTGTCTTGATGATTAGTAAATCTGAAATATTTGTAATTTAAATCCGGACAACATAGCCATTAGCTAGATATTGTGAATGACATTTACATTAAAAGAATCGTATAAAAGAATCGTATCTGTTGTAAAATAAATAAAAAAATATAATAAATATAAAATAAAAGTGGAAGTAAAAAACACAAGTATTAATATTAGCTAATAATAATCTCATTATAATATGAATAATTGATGTATCTATATTAAAGGAGAAAAAAAATGTTAACAGTGTATAAAAATAGTATTATAGTAAAAAGAGGAGAAAGAAATACTTTATTATTATATGTAATAATCAGAGGCTTAAATCTCTATTTATATACATACATGAGGTAGTTTTTTCAACTTCATATTAAATGTAGTCATTCTTGAGAAACTATTTCTCATAGAAAATGGGCATCCACGTAAGGTGTGATAAAGTATTCTTATCACAACACTTCTTCTTTGCATGACCATTTAGGATTATTGCCTCGTTAAAACCTTACTAAAGAAAAATCCAATGGAAAAAAACCTTAATAAAGAAAAAAGAGTACAATATCCTTTAGAGATGGAGACTACCTCATTAAAAACTTTGTCAAGAAAAATACAATGGAAAAAAAATTGACCAAGGAAAAAAATACAGTTTTCCCCTCTTGCCGACATCATTTAATGTCTCGAAATCGGCGCATCTCAATCTCATGTACCAATTTTTCAAAGGAGGATTTTGGTAGTGACTTTGTAAATAAATCTGCCAGATTATCACTTAAGCGGATTTGTTGGATATCAATTGTCCCTTGATTTTGAAGATCATTAGTGAAGAAGAATTTGGGAGAAATATGCTTTGTTCTATCACCTTTGATATATCCGCCTTTAAGTTGAGCAATACATGCTGTATTATCTTCAAACAGGACAGTTGGAGCTATCCTATGGTCAATCAGTTCACATGATGACAGAATATATTGGATCAAACTCTTGAGTCAAAAACACTCGCGACTAGCTTCATGTATCGCGAGTATTTCAGCATGATTAGAGGAGGTTGCTGTTATCGTCTGTTTTGTGGACCTCAATGATATAGCTGTACCACCATATGTGAACAGATATCCTGTTTGAGATTTCTCTTTATGTGGATCAGACAAGTATCCAGCATCTGCATAGCTAACTAATTGTGACTTGGATCCATAGGGATAAAACAATCCCATATCAACCGTCCCATGAAGATATCGAAAGATTTGTTTGATTCCGTTCCAATGTCTTCTGGTTGAAGAGGAACTATACCTTGTTAATAAATTCACAGCAAATGATATATCGGTCGTGTATTATTAGCAAGATACATTAGCGCTCCAATGGCACTAAGATATAGTACTTCAGGACCAATAATATCTTCATTCTCTTCTTTAGGACGAAATTGATCCTTTTCCACATCTAAAGATCTTACAATCATTGGAGTGCTTAATGGATGCGACTTATCCATATAAAACTTTTTCAAAATCTTTTCTGTGTATGTTGTTTGATGAATAAAGATCCCATTTTTTGTATGCTCGATCAGCAGGTCGAGACAAAATTTAGTCTTTCCAAGATTTTTCATCTCATACTCTTCTTTTAGAGTTTTTATAATTGTTGGAATCTCTTCAGGAGTTCCAATGATATTTAAATCAACGTATACAACAATTATAATGAATCCAGATACAGATTTCTTTATGAAAACGCATGAGCAGATATCATCATTCTTGAATCCATTTTTGGCCAGATACTCAGTAAGACGATTATACCACATTCATCCAGATTGCTTTATACCATATAAAGATCTTTGCAATTTGACTGAGTATAACCCTTGCAAATATTCATTGGATGGTTTAGATATCTTTAGTCCTTCAGGGACTTTCATATAGATATCCCGATCTAATGAGCCATATAAATAGGCTGTTACCACATCCATTAAATGTATATGCAGTTTATGATATTCAGATAAATTGACCAAATAACGTAATGTTATCGCATCCACTACAGGGGAATACATTTCTTCATAATCTATACCGGGCCTTTGTGAAAAACCTTGTGCCACAAGTCGGGTTTTGTAGCGCACAACTTCATTTATCTCATTCCGTTTTCTCACAAATACCCATCTGTATCTAATAGGTTTTACATCTTCTGGTGTACGGACTATAGGTCCGAAAACTTCACGTTTTGCAAGTAAGTCTAATTCAGCCTTCATGGCTTCTTTTCATTTTGGCCAATCATTCCTTTGTCGACATTCTTCGACTGATCTTAGCTCAAGATCCTTACTTTCATGCATGATATTTAATGCCACATTATATGCAAAAATTTTATTGACAATTGTTTTATTTCGGTCCCATTTCTCTCTTGTAAAGACATAGTTTATCGAGATCTCGTCATTTTCACAATTTTTAGGTACCTGAACATCTTCTGGCGTTAAAATTATATCATAATTTTGGATAACTGCAGGTGTCTCTACTATGTCTTTTATAACAGGAATAGTATTTACCTCTTTTCGCTTTCAAAGATTTTTGTCTTTGGAACCGAAAGGCCTGCCACGCTCCTGACGTGTATTTGCTTCGGTAGCAATTTGTCCAACTGGGACATCAATTCGAATTGAGGCATTTTTCGCTGGTATATAAGATTTGGTTATCCTCTTTGTATCAGAAAATGCATAAGGCAATTCATTTACTATTCTTTGTAAATGTATAATCTTTTGAACTTCTAGTTCACATTGCCTTGATCGAGGATCTAAATGCATCAACGATGATGCATTCCAATTAAGTTCCTTTTCAGGAAGCTTATTCTCTCCCCCCTAATGTTGAAAATTTTGATTCATCAAAATGACAATCCGTAAATCGGGCATTAAATACATCCCAGTTTGTATCTCAAGATACCTCACTATAGAGGGAGAATCATATCCAACATATATCCCCAATTTTCTTTGGGGTCCTATTTTGGTGCGATTAGGTGGTGCAATGGGAACATATATCGCACACCCAAATATTCTTAAATGGGAAACATTTGGCTGTTGGCCAAATGCTAATTGCAAAGGAGAGAACTGATGGTAACTCGTTGGTCTCAAACGAATAAGTGTTGCGGCATATAAAATAGCATGTCCCCAAATCGAGGTTGGGAGATTTGTTCTCATAAGCAAGGGTCTAGCAATTAATTGGAGGCATTTAATAAGTGATTCTGCTAACCCATTTTGTGTGTGAACATGAGCTACTAGATGTTCAACACTTATTCCATTAGCCATACAATAAGCATCAAAAGTTTGGGAAGTAAATTCACCAACATTATCAAGACGAATTGCTTTGATTGAATTTTTCAAAAATTGTGCTTTTAATCAAATAATTTGAGCCAGTAATCTTGCAAACGCCAGGTTGCGAGAAGACAATAAGCACACATGTGACCATCTCAAAGATGCGTCTATCAGGACCATAAAATATCTAGAAAATCCACATGGTGGATGAATAGGTCCACATATATCACCTTGAATCCTTTCTAGAAATTCAGGGGGACTCAAATCCAATCTTTACTAGTGATGGCGTTAAAATTAACTTCCCTTGAAAACATGCAGCACAACAAAATTCACTAGATTTAAGAATCTTCTGGTTCTTTAGTGAATGTCCATGAGAGTTTTCAATAATTCTCTGCATCATGGTTGTTCCCGGATGACCCAATCAGTTGTGCCAAGTTATGAATTCATTTGGGTTAGTAAACTTCTGGTTTACAGTGGCATGTGATTCAATTGCACTAATCTTGGTATAATATAAACTAGATAAAAGTGAAGGCAACTTTTCTAATATAACCTTTTTATTTGAATCATGAGCTGTGATACGTAAGTACTCATGACTTCCTTCATTCATTGTCTCAATATGATATCCATTTCGACGAATACCTTTGAAACTCAACAAGTTTCTTAGACACTTCGTAGACAATAGTGCATTATTTATTATAAATTTTGTTCCTATAGAAAATAAAATTATAACTCTTCCAGAGCCTTCTATCACATTGCTTGAGCCAATAATAGTATTAACACATTCTTCTTTTGGCACCAGATGGGTAAAATATATATCACTTTTGAGAATACTTTGCGAACTTGCACTATCCGCAAGGCATACATCTTCATTATATATCCTTGCCATTTTCTTCAAATACAAATAATAATAAAATAAGTAGTATGTACAGTTAAATTGAATACTTGATCGAAATTATTTTTCTAAGAAATACTGTACATAAAAATAATGTCATATACTAAAATTTTATTGTAAAACATGACACATTTAATAATTTCAAAATTCATAAACATTAATATTTCATTATTTATATACATCATATTTGAAACTCAAATACATAGAAAATAAAACTTAACAATAAGTTCTTTACATTATTTATTTACATGGATACTAAACAATCTCACATATTAAACTATTCCATCATTGATTAAATGACCAATATTTCCTTCAGGATCCTCAAAGAAATCAGATACATCATAATGAGTGGTGAAATTTTCAGCATCATTTGAAACAAAATTTGTTTCCTTTCCTTTGTCAAAGATCGACTAGGTGCCTTGAGGTACGACATGTACGTGACCAATGGCCATTTCCACCACAACGGAAATACTTATCCTCTGTTGATTTATTTTGCCCAATATTTCTTTCTTTATCCCACTTCTGGTGAGATCCTCTCTTTTTAATATAATTCCTTTTTCTTTCATAATTTTTCTTGTTATTAAAACCTTGCCATTTACCTTTTTTGGGGTAATTTGTCGCATTTATTTCAGGAAATGGGGCGGTGCCAGCTGGGCACGCTTCATGATTCTTTAAAAGCAACTCATTGTTGTGTTCAACAACAAAAAGGCAAGAAATTAACTCAGAATATTTTTTAAACCCTTTTTCTCGATACTGCTGCTGCAGGAGCACATTCGAGGCATGGAAGGTTGAGAAAGTTTTTTCCAACATATCATGATCAGTTATCTTTTTCCCACATAATTTCATTCGTGAGGTGATTTGAAGCATTGCAGAATTATATTCATTTATAGGTTTAAAATCCTGTAGACGCAAGTGTGTCCATTCATATTGGGCTTGAGGAAGTATCACCGTCTTTTGATGATTATACCTTTTTTCAACGTCTTTCCAAAGATCTGTAGGATCTTTTAATATGAGATATTCATTTTTCAATCCTTTGTCAAGATGACGATGAAGAAAAATCATGGCGTTGGCTTTATCCTTCTGGGATGCATTATTTTCAGCTTTAATGGTATCTCCAAGATCCATTGAATCAAGATGGATTTCAACATCTAATATCCATAATAAATAATTGTTTCCAGATATATCAAGAGTATTTAATTCAAGATGAGAGAGTTTCGACATAATAAAAATTTGTTACCTGAGTCTTCCTAAAAATTTGATCAGAGTCTCGTGCTGATAACGTGTTGTAAAATAAATAAAGAAGATATAATAAATATAAAATAAAAGTGGAAGTAGAAAACACAAGTATTAATATTAGCCAATAATAATCTCACTATAATAGGAATAATTGATGTATCTATATTAAAGGAGAGAGAAGTGTTAGTAGTGTATAAGAAGAGTATTATAATAAAAAGAGGAGAAAGGAATGCTTTATTGCTGTATATAATAGTCAGAGGTTTAAAGCATATACGTACATGACGTAGCTTTTTTAACTTCATATTAAATATAGTCATTCTTAAAAAACTATTTTTTATGAAAAATGGACATCCACGTAAGATGTGATAAAATATCCTTATCACATCAGTATCCACATTAATTGAAATGTGTATTAATATTAAGAAGATACTCAATATTATTAATGAAGTGAGAGAGTAGAAGTCTAATTTTTTGTGAATTAAGATATTAAAATTCATACATGATAAAAAATTATAAATTTAATAGTGATTAAACTTAATTTTATTATTTTATCACTTTTTTTTACTTGATTTTTTTTCCAAAACTTTAAGCTTTTCTATGTCAAAAAAACAAAATAGAAAAAGGTATTGACCTTTTTGTGGCACGTGTATTTCACACTATCTAAGGCTTCAAGTAAGTGCTTTCCATGTTCATTATATACATTTTCAAATGAGTAGTTTAGGATCTAGCTACCCAAGTTACAGCTGTTTACAATGCAACTTTTAATAAAAAAGAAAAAGGAGTTGGTCTCTTTTTTGGCTCATTAATTTAAATATGGAAAACATTTTGGTGAATTGGGAGAAAATGGAGCAACTGGGTGTATTACACAGAGATGGACGTGTCAGATAAAATGCACAACACGTAAGGGGCGTGGTGCATACAACACGTGGGGGGCGTGGAAGCTAGGTGGCATGCTGTGGTTGAGCCACCTAGGCAGCACGCAGGGGGCGTGCTTAGTCAGCACACAGGGGGCATGCTGACGTGGCGGAACGTGGTTGGCCAGCCGCTGCACCACGTGGGGGGCGTGCTGCGTCAGCACGCAGGGGGCGTGCTGACGTGGCGAAGGGTGATTGGTCCAACTGTGCACCACGTGGGGGGCGTGTTAAGTGCACTGCTCTATATAAGGTAGAGCTCGATAGTGTTTTCCATACCGAGTGAGTGAGATTTGAGTGTGTTGTGAGGAATCTTTGATGCTCTTCTGGGTGTAATGGAGGACACCGCAAATTTGGTGGTGTATCGTGATGGTGAGATAATACGTAATACTCATGAGGGAGTGAGGTTAGTGTCACAAAATCCGTTTTCGTTTGTGGTTCCATGCACGATGACGTTAATGGAGCTGCAGAACGGCCTATGTCAAAGCATGGAGAATGGTACATTAATGAGAGTGAGCAGAATTCTGTACCGGAATCCAGTTATGGTTTTTGGTGGTCTAAAACAGTTTGATACCATTTCGATCACGGATGAAGTGAGTATGCAGAATATGTTTCAAATTCATCGGCAGACTTATATGAGACACCCACAGATTGAGTTGTACGTTGAGTTTGAAGCTGTAGAGGCAGTAGCGGTCCAAACTGATATAGATGTAAATGATGATATAGCTGCAGTGTACGAAGAAATGAATAGTGACAGCGAAGAGGACTTCGAAGCCACTTATGAAGCCGGCGACGAAGATGAGGATGGCGATGTGGGAGTTGAGGCAGCAGTGGAGAATGTAGTGGTTCATCCCTCGAGCAGTCAACCGATGGGCGTTCCACCTTTTATGTGTGAGTTGGATCTCGATGCCATGCATGCCCCCGAGTTTCCGGAATATGCAAACAGAGGTACGTGTTGACTAAATAAGAAGTTTTTATTACTTTATACCTTGGACTGTGCAATAAACAATGATTTCGGCTTTCTGTAGGTATTGCTAATCCTGAGGACGGAGAGTTCCGAATTGGAATGGAATACAGTTCTAGAAAGTCGGTCGTTGCAGTAATTAGAAGTTTCAATATATCTAGAGGAGTTGACTATGATGTGTATGAGTCTGAGCCACAGACGTTCTATGCAAAATGCAAGATGTTCGGGCATGGATGTGACTGGCTTATCCGAGCCAGCTTGATACGGAGAAAAAGTTGTTGGGAGATACGCAGATACAACGGTAGGCACACGTGCACCATCGGAACGATTTCACAAGATCATTCCAAGTTGGACTTAGATACAGTTGCTGAGGCTATAAGGCCGTTGGTCGAGACGGACCCGTCCATCAAGGTGAAATCTATAATTGCGGAAGTCCAGTTAAGGTTCAACTATACCATCAGTTATCGAAAGGCTTGGTTGGCAAAGCAGAAGTCCGTTGCCAACGTTTTCGGTTATTGGGAGGAATCTTACCAAGCATTGCCGTGGTGGCTCTCGGTCATGGTGCAGAAGATTCCTGGTTCATTTGTCCAAATAGAAACACGACCACTCTACAACGGGAATGAGGAGGCACAAGGTGTAAAAATACTTCATCGTGTATTTTGGAGTTTCAATCCATGCATTAGGGCATTCAGGCATTGCAAGCCCCTGGTTCAGGTTGATGGCACACACCTATACGGAAAATACAAAGGTACACTTCTAGTCGCTGTTGCACAAGATGGGAACCAGAACATTGTGCCTATTGCCTTTGCCTTGGTGGAAGGTGAGACAGCTGATGCGTGGCACTTCTTCCTCAGGAATCTGCAAACGTATGTTGTTAGAAAAGACAGTGTGGATATGATCTCAGACCGGCATGAGTCAATACGGGCAGCAGTTAATCGTTCCGGTGGTGACTGGCAACCTCCAAGAGCATGGTGGATGTTTTGTATAAGACACATCGGCAGTAACTTCTTAAGGGCATTCAAAGTCCCTCACTTGCAGAAGCTTGTTGTCAACATAGGGTATTCAAGAACGGTGGAGGAGTATAATATCAACTATAAGAGGTTGGAAGAGCGAGGCGAGGCATATGCCAGGTGGTGCGATGCCATCGGACTCAGACATTGGGTATTGGCATTCGACAAGGGACATCGATGGGGCCATATGACAACGAACCTTGTCGAGTGTATTAACTCAGTGTTGAAGGGTGCCCGTAATCTACCTGTGTTGGCGCTGGTCCGAGCAACATATTATAGGTTAAATGAACTCTTTACACGGAAGAGTGCCGAGACTCACGAATGCAAGCGTGCTGGATTTACATACTCCGCATTTGCGCAACAGCGGATAGAAGCAAGTATGCAACAGGCTGCGAATATAGTTGTGCACCGCTTTGATAGACGAAATGAGGTGTTTGAGGTGCGCGAAATGACTACTGGAAAGGTGTTAGTTGTTGATCTAGCACGACGGACGTGTGACTGTGGGCACTTTCAGGTTGAACGAATACCATGTCGCCATGTTATTGCTTGCTGTGCTAACCAGCTGCTCGATTGGCAGTTGTATGTGCATGAGGTGTACAAGATGACGGAAGTTCGTAAGGTATATAGGTTTGAGTTCACACCATTAGGAGATCCTGAGACATGGCCTGCTTATGAGGGACCCACATTGGTCGCTAATCCCGCACTGAGGCGAACGTCTAAAGGCAGGCCCAAACTAACCCGATACCTGAATGAAATGGACTCACGTGACATGCGTGTTCCTCGGATATGCCGTCTCTGTGGTGCTCAGGGTCATAGTCGGAGTAGGTGTCCGCAGCGTGCTGGACCGAGTGGTGCTGGTTCATGGTTTAGTATGGTCATGTTTGTACTTTTTAATTTGCATTTCGTCAGTTGATGCTTTTGAAATCAGACGTGTTTGTATTTTTCAAATGAAGTCTATCCATTGATATCTTAATGTCTGCTTAATATTGTCATTAACTGATTTCCTTAAGTTAATATACAAAAAAGGGAACTACAGGTTACATAAGTTAACATACCAGAACATTAAACACGAATTACATTAACCTAATTCTGAAAATAAACTCTAGATAACCTAAACCGAAGCTCACTTCTTTCCACCAAAGTACCTCAGTCCCTTACCCATAATGCCCAGACTGAACCGCGATGGAGTATACCTATCAGGTGGATTTCGCTCCGTCCGTAAGTCATATGGGTGACCTCGAACTGAGTTATCCACCCCCGGAGCTCCCGAACCACCTGCCTCTGTGGGAGTGGCGGACCCACCTGCATCGTCGGAGTGGCCGACCCGCCTACCTCTGCTGGAGCGGATGATCCAAGATTGAACGTGTCAACAACTGTGTATGCCCGCTGACGCTGCATAAAACCACTATCACATGACGCACTCGCTGACGTGCGCTCGGAAGTACGACCCTGCAAACCATGAGCCATATCTACTGATGCCCTACGTGGATCAGCTGACACTGACAGTGAAGGGATACCACTAAAATCTGACCAGCCACCCAAACCAGCATCTCCGCCGCTGGAGAAGTCAAACCAATCTGTACCAGAAGGAATGGTAAGTATGGGATCATGATGCTGGCCGGACTGACCGTGGTCACTGTGCTGAGAATGGTGGCTGCTCTGAGCGTGGGGGCTGTGCTGAGAGTGCTGAGAATGGTGGCTGCTCTGAGCGTGGTGGCTGTGCTGAGAGTGGTGACTGCCCTGAGAGTGATGGCTACCATGACTGTAGGCCGGTGGCTGTGGTATATAATAAGGAATCGGCTCAAACACTGCATGCTGTGGGGCAGGTGGCTGTGGGGCAGGTGGTTGTGGATGATGAGGAACGTAGGCCGTCAATCTCAGCAGATGTCCATAGGAGCGTACGTACCTCCTGCCAACTGGTATCTCGGCGGGTGAAAGGGTTTGTCTCGGTACGGGAGCAAGACACGTCATTCGCTCCCATGCCCAAACAAACAACAGATTCAGAGGGCCATCCATCTCCTTTGTATCATATCATGATGCACGGCATAGTGCTCTGTAAAGATGAGCGAGACAAGCTAACCCCCAACTATAAGTATGGATCTGCTCGAAATCGCGAAGCAATGGTAGATATTTCGCATGGGCATATGCGGTCGACTTGTCCGTGAATAGGGTCGACCCTAACAAACAGAAGATATGACATCTGACGTATCTCCTGATGGACTCCTCAGTATCCAACGGCTCTGCATCTCTAATACGTCGAACCCAACCCAACTTTATATAGGACTTCGCATTATGACTGACTGATGGCTCACGACCGAATATCGCTATGCCCTGACTTTGAACGAACTCGCTACTACTATCTGTCCATCCACTGACAGGCTCTCCATCAATGTGTAGGACAAATATATGAGCGACATCCTCTAATGTCACTGTAACCTCACCGATCGGCAATACAAAGCTGTGGGTCTTAGGCCTCCACCTTTCAACCAGAGCAGCTAACATGGGGTGAAATCCTCTTATGACTCCAATTCTGGAGACGTAGTAGAATCCCGTGGCGCGTAAGTGGTTCTCCACCATTGGATTCCACGTCTGTGGTGGATCCAGTTTACGCACCAACAAATTCCTGTTAGGCTGCATCAACAAAAATATATATTACATTAATTAAATAATAATCCTTATAAATATTATAATAAACATTCACTTATTATTTAGTAATTAAATAATAATTTAACCTATCACGTATTATTTAGTAATCTTTATGTATCAATTTATTTATTTTTTCAATTTTTAATAACGATATAGTATAATATAATATAATATACTATTATTTTTTTTTATAGATTTTACATATTTAATTTCTTATAATATTTACTTACTCAGGTTGCGTATATTATTACAACATCAGAATATGTTTTTTATTCTTCAACATATTCTTAATAACAAAAATTAGTACAAATTATACATATTATTATTATTATATTATTATTCTTATTATTATTATTATTATTATTAACGTTTATTTTACAAAAATTATTGTTATATTCTTAAAATATTTATAAAATACACAAAATAATATTCTCAACACCAAAATATACATGCATAAAAAAAATTCATAAAAAATAAAATAATTTAAATACAGCAAAAAAAAATTTGTTTACTTACATAAATAGAATGATCCAAATAGTTGATAATATATTATTCAGGCGCCAGATAATTACGTACCATTTTTTTTAATCCTCTAACTAATATTCTTTTTCTTTCCACGTATAAACTTAACTCACCACTATTCACTACTACTCACTATACTCTCCTCACTAATACTACGTACAGACTAACCCACTTCCTTCTCTCCTTCTCCCAATTATTTTTTGCTTCAGCTCAAACAGCATGAATGGGAGGAGAAGAAGACTCACCAACGCATGCATATATACATGGAGCATCACCGGCGCTGGTTCCCGGGGTGGGGGGCTGTCTCCTGCATGCAGGCAGGACTGCAACACGCCCCCCGCGTGGTGCAGCAGGTGCATTGGGACTCCGCGCAGCTCTGCCAAGCCTCACGGGCCTCGACGTACCACGCCCCTTGCGTGGTGACTCACCACGCCCCCGGCGTGCTGCCACCTGGCGTTCCATCTCAGCCACCACGCCCCCGGCGTGTTGATGGTGAGCTCCACCCACCAGTAATTTCCCTCCTTGGCTAATATCCGGCCAATTCACCACCACTACCTCCATAAAAAAAATAATTTCCTCTCTTTTTTATATCAATTATTATGAATTTAAAACTATAATCTCATAATCTGAAACGTTTCACAAGTTATGGTAGATGGTCTATGATAGAAGTTAGAAATGTTGAATCTAAAATATTGCACGAGTGTCATCATATAATATTGAGCTATATAAAAATAGTTTTGCAAATGCAAAAGCAACACATGCAATAATTTCAGCGTTAAGAAGGGAAATCTAACAGTAACTTTTTTCGATTCTTTTACCTTGCTAAGAAGACAAAATTTTGATCCTTAATTCCGTCAGAAATTTCCAGCTTTGCTCAAAGCACGAGAAAGAAATACGTGGTTGCATTGAGTCAAACCCATCAATGCACTGATTTTGGAGTACACTCATTTAAGTGCTGCTTGGGGAATAGTGAGAATGCAATAATGATGCGACTTTGCTAAAAGAAGTGCGATATCCAGTTCTTTAAATTTGTAAATTGAATCCTTCCATTTATTTTATGGTAAAAAACATATTTTAACACAACTCAGACTTTTTAATTTGTGCCTTATAAAATTTGACTCTTAAATTTTTCTATAAATTTTATTATTTTTTAAATTAAAAAATTTGATTTGTTATTTAAATTAAAAAAATAAAATTTATATAAAAAATACACCAATTAACTATTACAATAAATTACACGTAATTTTTTTTATTTTTTTAAAAAAATTAGTCCCATATTTCAGATACAAGATATTTGAATCTAAATTTTGACGAAAAATTCTTAAATTATATATTACGGCCAGGACAATTAAAATTTTAAAGGACTTTTATAAGAACTACTAGGGTTAAAAATATTAATACGACAATTGATAAATCCATGAGGATGCTTAATATTGGACATGTTAGGTCTATTTGCTATTTTTCAATTAATTAAGTCTATTGACTTGGTAAAAATTTCAGAGGCTTAATTATCTTATTATTCATAATATAAATCATATACTATACTAAATAAGTTAGAGAAAAATAATAAAACATGTAAAATATTAAATTTATTATTTTATTCATATTCTTTATTATTGAATACTAATTTAATTGTTGAAGCTCAATTCAATTACTATAACTTCGATTGTTTGATTGTATGTGTGAGATATGACATTTTTATTATTTCAATACCGTTCTTGAGGTTTAAGTACAAAGTCTAGCTAGATAAGGTAATGATTTAAATTTTCGCTTAAATTGAGTATGGTATCATCAAGAAAACAACGATTTAATAAGCAACATAATATAAGCATAAACACAGTTGAGGGAAGAACATCGATAATATTATGCATCAAACATGGTCACATGTAGCACACATATATATATACAACAATATAAATAAAGTTATTTATATAAAACATAACACTTTGTAGAAGCGGAATTATTTTGACTCTCTAGTAAAGATTAGGTCTGAGTTGGTTCTGGAAGAGAAAACCTATGAAGGATCTTCTTCGGAACTTGAGAGATATCCATTAGGGATAAATGGGGAAATAACTTTCCTTAGAGACGTATTGATTTGAGTCGAAGGAAAATGGTGGTCTTCAATGGATTTTTGAGGTGTTAGGTATGATAGTGGTGAGTACAGTGAAATTTTTTTTTTTGAAATAAATTATAATAACTTTATTTTCCAAAACAAATAAAAATATCTTTAAATACACAATTTTTTTTTTTGGGCTGGGATATAATTTGCCTAGACACTAAGCAAATTAAGATGCAATTTGCCTAAACATTAGGCAAAGTCGTCCCAGCATGGTCTCCACCTAAAAAATTAATTTTTTTATAATTAGAAAGAATTAAAAAAATAAACAAATTTTACTAGTAATTGAAATAAATTAAAATATTTTTTTTTGCTGGGTTGCAGTTTGCTTAAACAATAGGCGAACCACATGTTTGGGACGCAATTCGTCATTTCGTCTAGACATTAGGCAAACTATATACTAAAACTCTACAACACGTTTGGATATTATCAATAGCTTTAGTGTTGGTAATTTATTTTACCGATAGCTAAACCGTCAGTAAAATTACGTGGACAAATAGCTTGTTGAAAACAATTGATCCCTTTTAACTAATAACTTAATGGTCGGTAAAATTAAAATAAAAATAGCGACGACTATGTTGTAGGTAATATTAGTGTTGCCAAAACATAAATTTATTTACTGCAACAACAACTCTCAGTAAAATTAAAATACCTTTTATTAAAAAATGAATTGCACATTTATCGACACTAAAGACGTTGATAAAATTGAAAACTACTTTTTTTTTTTGCAAAGTAATATTACCAACAGTAGCAATCTTGTCAAACTGGGTGGTAATGTAGGCAATTTTTCCCTCACATTTGAGGCTGAAAGTGAACAGAATTGAATTATCACGAAAATTGAGCTTGACTCACGGCTTGGTTAATTAACAATTGAGCTTATTTTTTTAAATTCAAGTTCAGCTTATCGAAAACTCACGAGTTGACTCAAATAATAGAAACATAATCTATAATTCTATATTAATAAATTATAACTTATATATATTAAAAAATATTTAAAAAAATCAATCTTATATATTGCCTATCTATCAATTATAATTTTTTTTTATTAAGTATAGACTAAATAAATATAGGATAAGCTCAACTCAACTTATTTAATTTATGAGTTCAATTTCAAGTCCATGCTTGGCTTGCTAGCTCATGAATTCTGCTTGTCGAACTATTAACGAATTGAGCTCGAGCTGTCTCATGAGCTGGCTTGAATAACTTCCAACCCTACTCACATCTCTAATGTCGCTGCTCCCACTGCTGTCGCTCTTGTTGGTTGCAGGTCTGCAGCTCTCTCTGTCTCACTTCTTCCACTCTCTCCATCATCACCATGTGCCACCGCCGAGACCACCACTGTCACAGCCCCCTCTCTGTCGCCGTCAACCCACCACCAACCCCTTCCTTCTTCTCCTTTTTTCCCTCTTCTCCTTTCTCCTCGCACCATCTTACCACCGTCACCCCCACCATCATCGCGACGTTGCTACCCAGCCTTCACAACCACTCTTTCACCACCTTTAGCTCTGGCAACATCATAGTGTTGCTACATCTCTACTTCTTCTCTGTTCTCTCTGTTCTGCCCATTCCATATTTTTTTAAACTCTATTTTTCTTTTTTTTTTCAAATTTTGTTTTGGTTAGGTTGTTTCATTATTCTAATTTTAGTTAGTTAATTTTGTTAGAGTTAATTTTTTTATTTTAGTGAATTTTAGGTGGTTAAGATATGTTAGTTTTAGGATTATTAGATTGTGTTATATTGTTGAAAGTGTTAAAAATTGAATGAATCGATGGATAATGCTGCTGATTTGTGTTGAATATGCTGAATTTGTGTGAATTGATGTTAAAAGACTATTTCTTTTGTTGAACAATTACTGACATTTAGTCGAATAACATTGACTTGAATTTGAACTATCAATTGTTACTTAGTTGTGTTGATTTTGCATCTTTGACGTATGTGTATGCCAAGTGTGAGTTTATATACCTCTATGTCTATTGTTTGTTTTAAATTGCATGTTATACCTACCATGTGATTTAAGATGTTTGATTTTTTCTTGGCATTGTTAATTAAAATCTCTTTCTGATAAAGGATTGTAATGTGTTGAAAATTATTTGCTAATTTAGTTTTGTGTATGTATGTTGTGTGTAAATGCCAAGTTGCTTGATTGAAGTATTTTCCACACTTAGTATCTAATTTAGATCCAATAATGTACATTATGGTTGAAATGGTTCTATTCTAAGACACTTGTTGTTTATATCATCAAATGTTGAACTTAATGTTGTGGTATTAGTTATAAGAATTACATTGGTATTATTATAATTTATTGTTGATTTGTTGTTCTGAATTTCTATTAATTGGTATGTTATTTGCAGACATGACGACAGGTAGAGGTGCTACGGATCAGGCTACTGGTTGTGGACATCGTCGTGATCGTGGTCGTGGTAGAAAGAGCGTTTCTTCTAGTACCTCCGGAAATTTTGGATCCTCTCACTCTACTCCAACAACCCCAGTAGTGTCACAAGTTGCGGATTTAGTGGACCAGCCGTTCATCATGGTCCCTAACTCCAACTATAAGCCTTCGTCTACGGTGATGCCACCGCCTCCTATTGCGCAGCAACCGCTGCCATGGCGACGTAGCTTCCAGCAACGGATGCTGCGGCCCCAAAGTCCTCTGACATAAGTGAGGCAGCTGATGCCCCTCTACTACCTCCCATCGTACGGTTGACCATTTGGCCTAATGGCGACACGAGAAAAGAATCACTTTGAGTCTTACATATTCCCTATTTATTGTTTTTGCTGAAAGTGCCTTCAAATTGATTCTAGTTTAGGAGATCTAGGTTTGAATGACTGAATGTGTTTCCTGTTTATTAATTATGCTTATTGCTAAAAGTTTCTGGTTATTGTTTCTTGTTTAGTAGATTTAGATTTGGTTGTCTGGTTAGGGTTTCTTATTTACTGATTATGGTTATTGCTGCAAGTGTCTGGTTATTGTTTTTTGTTTAGTGGATTTAGGTTTGATTTTCTAGTTAGTGTTTCCTGTTTATTGATTATGGTTATTGAGCAAGTGCTTAGTTATTGTTTCTTGTTTAGTGAATTTAGCTTTGGTTGCCTGGTTAGTGTTTTCTGTTTACTGATTATGGTTATTGTTGTAAGTGCCTATTTTTTTTCTTATTTAGTGGATCTAGGTTTGGTTGCCTGGTTAGTGTTTTCTATTTAGTGATTATGGTTATTGCTGCAAGTGCCTAGTTATTGTTTCTTGTTTAGTAGACTTAGGTTTGGTTATCAGGTTAGTGTTTCCTGTTTACTGATTATGGTTATTGCCATATTATTTTGTTTGTGGGTTATTGTTAGGTTTGCGCCGAACAACAATGCGTATATTCAAGAGATGATCAATGTCATCAACCTGATGTACGACCATCCCTAGGCTAGCTACAACAAAATCCCCGCTGAGACTAGAAAGCAATGGTTTTAAATATAGGTGGTAATTACTTTTTTTTAGTTTCAAACCTTTTTATCTAGTTTATATCTTCTATTTCGGTTAACTAATTCTAAAGTTTCTTTGTTGCAGCTGCACTTTATATGGGACACTGAGCACAATATTACCATCAAGAAGATATTCAACCATAGAATGGGTTGGCAGCTCCAGCAGATGCTGGAGGATGTTCTAAGGGGTGGGACCACCTGACGACCTGGCTCTGACCAGAAATAAAGAAGGCTTTGTTAGTTCATTGGAAAACCGATGATGGGTTCAGACATCAGCATCTCACCAACAGAACTAAAATGTTATCGGCCAGGTCGTCCAAGTATCCGACGGCTCAGTGACCTTCACGAGACTAATGCCAGGCTGGTATGTAATGGCTTTAATTTTGTTAATAACTTAGTTATATTCTTTTGCATATCATTACTAGGCATCCTAATCATATTATTTCAATGAAATATACGTAGTCAAATTCGTTAGATCGTGTGGAGACATTGGAGGACACGTTCAACTACACCCACACACTGAAAAAGAATAAAGCGAGATTTGCTTATCAGCAGTCTCAGAACCATTATGTGAGTAAATATACATCTGATGTTGTGGTATAAAATTATTAGAGATTAACTGTATATTTGTCGTACTAATCATAATAACTTGTCTTACACAGGAGTCCCACACATAGAGACTAGAGGCCACGACTCAACAGTCTCAGCAAAGTGGAAAGGACGTCGTCGATAGCTTTGCAGCTTCAATCGTCGATCCCCATATTGTTTGGCTCGAGAGTGCCTCAGCGCCGTACAAGAACCGCATATACGGGTTAGGGTCATTATTCACTAGCAGCCTTTGCACCTCCACAATGGGGCCGTCGTCAGGCTCTGCCACCAGTCGAGCCGTCGAGCTCGAGGAAAGCTTGGATTTGAGGTTGCAGGTGTAGGAGCTCCAACGCAGCCTTCACCAATAGGTTCAAGAGCTGAAGGATTATTAGGAGATCCTTACACACGTGATGGATACGAATGACCTCAAGTTGGAGTGAGGGGAGCAGATAGAGCAGCTTCAGCATATGGAAGCTCAGATGGAGGTATCCCAGCTTCAGATGCACGCCGCTGGCATCATCCCTGTTGGTGGCAGCGGTCTTGCTGGTGGCACACAAACATCACTGCCTTTTGTGCTGCCTCCTCAAGGCGACGGGACCGACGACGAGGACTACTTGAATTTGTAGTTATTAGTGTTTTGTTTTATTGTCTTATTGTATTTATTTGATGTACTCGACTTTTAATTTATTTGAACATTGTATTATTTATTTTAAATAATAGGTTTTCATTATTTACAAATTGATCATTAATTGTATAAAAAATAAATTTAAATTAAAAATAAAATCGACCATTTATTTCATTTTTTTTAAAATGATATTATCGTCGGATTTACTGTGGGAATAATCCGACGGTAATAGTGCGGGAACAACATTTCTTAGCGCTAACAATACCGTTGAAAAAATCTGTCAGCAATCAATTGGTTCTCCGAGCTTGTAATCCATCGCAGGACAAAAAATTTCGACGGTAAATATTTACCAGCAAGGTTTATACCATTTGATTCATTCTGACGGTAATTTCAGTACCATTTGTTTTTTTTTTTTTCGTTTTTTTGACAAAAAATTCAACTGTACACAACATTTTTCTTGTAGTGTCCTCAAAGAGACTTTGAAAAAAAAATGATTGTTAGGTGTTTGTCATTAAGCTAAAGGCTTGTACTTTTATTGATAAACGATTGTTAAGTGTTAGTCATTAAACTAAAGGCTTACAGTGGCCTCCTCTTAGCACTTCTCGACCTATTTCGAACAGTTTGGATTTCTTGGTGTGAGTCCAATTCAGTTTCCTATCAAAAGAAATAGTTTATTAATGTAATATTATAGAGTTAAGTACGATTTTGGTCTCTAAGGTATAGGCCAAAAAATATTTTTATTCCCAATCTTTTTTTTTTTGCATATAAAATCGTCCCTAAGGTTTAACTTAATTTTAAAATCGTCATTTTTAACAAAATTTTAAGTTTTATTACTAATATATTCCAAACAAAAAAATTATAAAATAAAAAAAGAAAAAAAAAGAAAATGGATGAGAAAGGGAAGGGAATAATGCTCGTCGCCGTCGCACTCCACCACTGCCGCCGATGCTTCTGGTGCTCGACGTTGTTACTGGTCCTTGCCGCTGGTCCTGCCTAGGGTTCTGATTCTCATTATGATTCGTTCTGCTTCTGCTTCTGATTCTGATTTTATTGTTTATTATTTCTTCTGCATCTAATTTTATGTTTGATATCTTTGTGTTCTGATTTCTTTGATCTGCTGCAATGCACAGTACCACATTTATCTAAGCTTTGTATATCTGAGAAGATAAAATCAATTCTCTGAACTTTGTATTTCTGATTCTATTTTTTTTGTTTATTACATTGGTTGTGCTTCTGATTTTATTGTTCTTATTGCTAGCACTGTGATGAAGAAGAAGAAAAGGAAGCATGGATGCTTCTGATTCTATTATTGAGTCCGTTTCTTATTTTGTTAATCCATTGTTCTTCTACTTTTATTTCTTCTGCTTCTATCTACTTCTGTTTTGATACTTCTGCTTTTATTTTCAATTCTGCTTATACTGGTGTTTCTTCTATTTCCAATTCTGCTTTTGTTTTTTCTTTATTCTTGTTGTTGAAGAAGAAAAAAAAGAAAGAAAAGATGTTTTTGCTTATTGTTATTGCTGAAGAAGAAAAAAAAGGAAGAGATGGCTTCATTATTTTTGCTTCTGATGCATTGTTGTTGCTGAATATTTTTGTGAAGGAGAAGGGTATAATTGTTTGAAGGACGATTTTAAAATCAACTCAAACCTTAGGGATGATTTTGTATGGAAAAAAAGTTGGGGACAAAAAATTTTTTTTGACCTATACGTTAAGGACCAAAATCGTACTTAACCCTAATATTATATAAGTGAAATTATGTTCTATTATTAAAAGGATTAACCACCAAAAATACCTCCGAATTATTTAAACGCTGATAAAAATACACTTGAATTTTACTATCGACAAAAATGCCTTCAAATCATTTAAAAACACAACAAAAATACCCAAGAGTAAATATATATTTTCAAAAAATAGCTTAGAGATTGAATTTTGATACAATTTTTTGTAAGCATGATTATAAAAATAAGATATTATTATACTTGAAATTTGGTGATTTTTCGTTAAATATATATTTTTTATAATTTTTTTGTTAACAACCAATAATACTTTTAAAAAATCACAAAACAATATATACTTAACAAAAAATCATCAAATTTTAAGAATAATAATATATCCTTTTTTTAATCATACTTGTAAAAAATCGCATCAAAATTCAATCTCTAACATATTTTTTTGAGAAATACATATTTAATGTTAGTTTTTTTGCAAGATTATCTAACATTAAATATGTATTTCTCAAAAAATACATTAGATATTGAATTTTGAAATAATTTTTTGCAAGAATGATTAAAAAAATAAAATATTATTATCCTTAAAATTTGGTGATTTTTCGTTAAGTATATATGTTTTTTGTAATTTTTTTATTAACAACTAATAATACTTTTAAAAAATCACAAAAAAATATATACTTTAAAAAATAACTAAATTTTAAAAATAATAATATCTCATTTTTTTAATTATGTTTACAAAAAATTACATCAAAATTCAATTTTTAAGACATTTTTTGAAAATATATATTTACTATTGGACATTTTTGTCACATTTTAAAATTATTTAAAGATATTTTTGCGAATAATAAAATTCGAATGCATTTTTATCAACGTCTGAATATAATTTGGGAGCGTTTTTGGTGGTTAATCTCGTTAAAAAGTTAACATATACCATCTTCTTTCCGTGGGCACATAGGTAATGGATCCACCCTGTGTGCATCGATCCTCCGGTGATAGATGCTCGAATGGACCATTCTTTGGCCCTGGTCTCCCAATAGTCTTACATGGGCAGTATTCCCTGAAATATTGGAGAATATTATCCAAGATCCAATCGATCAGAGTATTTTTGTTGTGGATGTTTAATAATATCTCTCAAAAATGTTTGACTGCTCTAAACTGCCAATGCAAACCTTGTAATGTGGAAATTCTCTGAGAGAATATTAAAGTGTTACTACAAGAAAACAATAAACCAAAATTAATAACCTTGTAAGTTATAATAATAAGCGAAATTATAAAAAAACAACTTAGTTACCTTAAACAAGTCCCACTAGATCAAATTATAGTTTGTTACATGAAAAGAGTTCAAATATGTAGAAATTGTTCGAGTTTTCTAATGAAAAATTTTATTCTTTTGCTATGAAATGTTTGATTATTCTCCTAAAATAATACGTGAAACGCATATAAATATATACCAATATATAATTCCTTATTTTTGGTTTTCACATACAATATTTTTTATTTACAAACTTATACTCTCATTGTTTCATATATAATACCCATCATGTTTGTACGTTTAAGATTTTAAAATAATTATCTCATTTATAATATTTAGATAATGTTATTTTTTTTTTCAAATTTTCTACAATAATAATGTAAGTTGCAATAAAATAAATATAATATTAATTATTGAAGTCTATTTTTCATACAAGACTACAAGAGTAACGTTATCTATTCGGATAATATCAAACTCTAGAAATCAAATCTAGCATGTAATTAAAGAATAGTTAGTCTATTTTTCAAATGATCACTTCGCTAATCGCTAGGCATGGTCATTATTTAAAGAATAGTTAGATCGATATTTATCTTTAAGGTTTTGCTACCTGAAAAAAATTATTAAAATTAGTAGAATTTTTAATTTTTTTAATAAAAACATGAAATATGTATTGAAAACTTTTATATATATGGCTTTTCTATGTAAAATTTTTCATTAATAATCTTCTCACATGTTAGCTGAACCATTATCCTTAATTCCTTTATTAATTTCGCTTCTATTACTTTTAATTTAATGCTGACTTCAGTGCAATAGTCTCCTCAATATTATTGTTGTTATATAGCTATATTTTGAGACGATAAGGTCTGCTTAAGAATTTTGTATTTAAAAAAAAAGTAAAATAAAATATTGATGCTGATAATTTAAATTCAAATAAAATTTAGAAACTAACCTTTTTAAGTTAACAATTAGCTAATATTTTTTCCTTTAAATTTTTCCCCTCCCTTAATCTTTATTCATTCATTATTCTATAGACGGATTATTAGTTAATTTTTTTTTTCAAAGGAAAAAAAAACCCTATCATATATATCATATGAAAGACACGAAAAAAATATATATCATATGAAAAAAATAAATTTTGCTGTTTAAAAGAATTAAACCCAAAATATTTTATTTAAAATATAATATTTGTTACTTAAAATAATTTCTTATTTATTTATTTATTATTATTAGCATTCAATGCATAAAAATTAATTAATAAATAGGACAAATCATGTAAAAAAATAAAATAAAAACTAAATTTACATGAATCCCCTAAATAAAAAATTGTTACGTGAATGTCTTTATATGTAATTATATGTAAATCGAATTGATTTACATCGATTTAGCCATTATAGTGGTAAATCGAATCTATCAGCTTCGATTTAGTAATGTTCGAAACCCGCCCATAGTAAATCGAAACCATTTGCATCGATTTAGATCCATAGTACGTGACCATAGTAGTTCGAAGTGAATGGATTCGATTTAAGCTAGTAGTAAATCGAATTGAGTGACTTCGATTTACATATGCAACAAATGCTAGTGGTAAATTAAATTTATTAGCTTCAATTTATTGTATATATATGTATATATAAAAAAAATTGAATCCACTTGTTTCGAATTACATTTTCACCATTTCAATCCACCCCCAAACCCAGATTCTAGAGAATTTACGCCAAAAAACTATTACATTCAAATTGTAAAAATAGAAGACGATCCGAATTGTATCTATCGTCTTCTGCATTCATCGTCTTCTCCTTCTCCCATGCACTCATCGTCTTCTGCTTTTCCTTCACTCTTCGTCATTCTTCTCCTTCGTGAGCGCGCACTCTCCCTCTCTTCGCAAACTCTCTCTCTCTCTCTCTCTCTCTCTCTCTCTATCTCTCTCTCTCCAGCTTCAGTGGCGACGACGGCAAGCTTAGTGGTGGCGGCGGTGGCAAGACGCCACTGTCAAGACTTGTGATGAGGACGACGATGGCGCTGGCTTCGCGGTGAGATGATGCGGTCTCCCTCTCTCTTCGTGGTTATTTCTCTTGTGGTTCTGGCTTTCCAATGGCCCGGCTCCTTCCTCCCTTCCCTCTCTTCTGTTTCTCTCTCTCTTCTCTTTACGTTTCTTTCTTTCTTTTTTCTTTTCTGAAGATGCTGAGTGTTGTGTTTTTAGGAAAGGGGGAGATTTTCAATCGCAAAAAAAAAGGTAAATTAGTGGCAGTTCTTTAAAATTCGTTGCAAAACCAAATTAAATAACTGCTCTTCCAAAGTTCACCACTGAAACTTCTGGAAAACCACCAGATAGTAGTGGTTGTTAAAACAACTGCTAATTTTCTGCCGCTATCTTCTGTTTTCTTGGTAGTGCTTGGACGATATTGCCCATGTTGCTGGTTCCATCCATGAAGAGGTTAGTGAATGAAATTTAATATCCTTAAAAAATAATAATAGTTTGTGATGTTAAGTCGCTTAGAATTTTATTATATGTGCTATTGAGATTTTGAAACTATAAATGGTAATTAGAGTATCGATTCAGTGGGTTGTTAGAATTTTAAAAATACAAATGCGAGGTGAATACATGTGATAAACAATGCTTAGTTAGAGTAGTGATTAAATAGATTAGAATTTTTTTTGTTTGGAATTTAGGTAAATCTAATTTAGGTTTCGAATGTTAGATTAATTAGGTAGTAGAAGTTTGGCAGGAATTTAATTTAATTTAATTTTTCAAAATTTAATTAAATTCTTGTACGTTAGGTGAATCGACAGTAATGTAGTTTAATTTTGATTTATTTAAAATTAATTTAGTTTAATTTGTTTAAAGTTAATTTGATTCAGTTTTGTTTATTTAAAATTAATGTAATTTTAATCCTTAGATATTAGTGCTTAAATTAATATAATTTAATTTAGTTTAATTTTATACTTTACGTATTGAATATTAGATTAATTATATATTGTTAGAATTTACTTTAATTTGGTCTACATTAAAGTTTAATTAAATTCCTGAACGTTAAGTTATCTATGTCCAGGATTGCAATTTAATTTGTATTAAAGTTTATTTTTAGTAAAGTTTGTTAATTGTCATGGTTCTAAGAGAATTGTTTTTATTCTAGTGCAGCCACAACGATGTATCACTAGCATGAAGAGGTAGCAGGGTATGTCCTTAGACGATAGGATCATACTGTACTTGCAGATGGCCGGCTTATACCATTTTGCGAGGCTCAACGATCATTGATTTAAGTTGAATGAGCCGATAGTCAGTGCATTTGTCGAGTGGTGGTGGCCCAATAGTCATATCGAGGTGGCCAAACATGTATGAGGTCCATTATACCGTCTGACCTCCCAGATACCATTCCACCATCGTAGAGTGATCCAAGTCAAACATCTACAACTATTTCCGAACTCTTTATACTTGTCGTAGTACTTGTCAATTTGTCATGATCCGATTCCATCACTTTGTACTCAACCACACGACAGATGCTATAAGTCTTCACACAAAAGACGACTTCTTATTTATTCTGAAACTGCTGACCGACTTGGAACTCAGCTAAACTGATAGTGTCCTATGAATCTCTCGCGCGAAAACTGAATTCTACATCTAATAACCCCTCCAGTCTCATCGCATCCAAGTCTAAAGTCAAAAAGTACGGCAGGTACTACTAAGTTTTCGAGCTTAATGTTGCACCAGCACCGTCAGTAATAGTCCTCCCTATATCATCATCGTTGTCATAAGCAATTGTGTCAAGCTTCATATCACCATTATCCCCCAGAACATCTTCCATTGCATTCGGTTCTCCAACCGTCCCAGAAATTGGAATCATAATAGGAGTATTCATGTTAGCATCTACTTCTGCAATCTCATCACGATATAGATCAGTTGCGCAAGATGGAGATGCCACCATATCTCCCGCATATGCAATTACAGGCAAAGATAAAGACGCAACAACAAAGATAAGATGCACATGATGAATGTCTTCTTATTGGATGTGATATCAATTGTCAGTTCAATTGTTAACCCGACACATCCCCTCAGGATGTCGCCTTTCTGTCACGTACATGTGTGTGTGTGTGTGTGTGTGTGTGTGTGTGTGTGTGTGTGTGTGTGTGTGTGTACACACCCTGGGATATAGTACCCTAGCATACTTTTACAGGATACAGTGTTCGAGCACACTTTTACCGGATATAGACACCACATCTGAACATAGGCGGGATTAACCAACCATCCCTACGCCGGTGCTGCAACCTTGACAAGCGAGATTAACTAACTGTCCTTGCCAGGCGCATAGCGACATACCAATAATCTCATGAGTCTCAACCTTGACAAGCAGGATTAACCACCATCCTTGCTAGGTACATAACGATTTATCAATAATCTCATGAGCCACAACCTTTACAAGCGGGATTAACCACCATCCTTGCCAGGTACATAACAATTCACCAACAATAATACCTCATTAGCTTTTCTTTTCTCAAATCATAATCAACATACCGCTCCACCAATCCACTCTAGTTATTCCATCCACAGTACCTTACAAATCTAAGTCACCGTCTCTAAACTTATAACAGAAAATACCTTTTTTAATTCACCCAATACACTCTTGCTCATCCCAAACCCTAAACACTAGCTAGAGAATCTTAAAAAATAGCTACGGAGGTTTAGAAAACTAAAGGAATAGTCAAAAACTCAAAAATCCATTTTTTTTCAAAACAAAGTGGTCATGCGTACGCATGCCTTCCGCATACGTGAGCCACTTCTGTGTACACGAACATATTGAATAGAATGGTTAGCCTGTGTCGCGTACCACCTGCTGCGTACGCGAGACTTCAAAATTTTCAATTGTCTTGTATGTATTCCCTCCGCATGTGCACGAATGCATATTTTTCCAAAAAGCTGCTAAGTGCAGAAAATTCAGTTTGTTACACAAAACTTCAAACGCACATAACTTTTTCATTAAAAATAATTTTTCGTCCAGGTTTTGAATGTCATATACTACACGAACCCAATTTTTCATTAAAAACCAGTTTCACAAAATTTGACGGTCCAGAAGCTAAGATATGGCCCATCGAAATTAGGTTAGAAATAGATTTTTAACAAAATACTCTAGTTTCAAAACTCTCAATTACTCTTCAATCATTTTCCAACCATCCAAACCTAATTTATCTTGCTTCCCGAATAAATCACCTTTATCCTCTATTATTAACTACCTTCACATTCTTACCTCCTCAATTAGCATCCAAATTCAATAATTATCATCAATCATCACCAAAAATCAAAATTTATCATTCATTCTATAGCCTCATAACAAATCTCAATTATATACATCAATTTCATTCACATGATCATATCAAACCTCCATTCTACTAATCACACATATTCCATCAACCAAATCATGCAATTCAAACCTATCTTAAAGGCTACCAGCCTAAGTTTTACATAACATTGCAAGGTTGTCTATGGAGGTGGGTGACGGAAGGAGGACTCGATTCTGAGAAGATGTCTGGTTACAAAGTGGTCCGTTAATGATGAATTTTCCGAGGCTTTTCTCCATTTCAAACCAAAAAGGATCTGTCATGGGGGAATATGGGTTCTGGGATGGGCTAGAGTAGATCTGGAATTTCCAGTGGAGGTGAGATTTATACTAATGGGAGTTGGATTTAGTGGTTCATTTGCATGAGACTTTAAGGCCTGTAAAGCTGGCACATGATAAACAAGACAGAATCTTTTGAAAGTTTGACAAGGAAGATATATTTTCAACTAACTCTTTTGTGCATGTAGTACAGTCAGAATCACTCCCAGAAGACATAACCAGCTACAGTTTCACAAGAATCCTATGAAAAAGTTTGGTACCACCACGAGTGGAGTTATTTATTTGGTTTACTCTGATAGGAAGAGTGAATACTAAAGAAACACTGCTTAGATTGGAAATTATTAGTCAATGTGATAAGATGTACGTTTTGTGTAACAAAGAAGTTGAATATATTCATCATTTGTTCCTGGGTTGTGAGTTTACTTTACAGGTGTGGTCTCAATGGCTATCTGAATTCGGGAGATCGTGGTCCATTTCGCGCTCACTAAAAGAACACTTTGAGAGTTGGACATGTGTTATTAACAGGAAGGTAGAGCGCAACAAGTGACTCATTTGCTTCTTTTCAGTTATTTGGAATATTTGGCTAGAGAGGAACAGATGGATTTTTAATAATAAGGAAGGGAGTGCATATGAGGTATTTCAGAAATCTTTAAATAATTTTAGAGAATGGAGTAGTTTAGATCCTTTTTGTTGTTGATGGCTATGCCGAAGATGACATTAAGGAAGTTTTTTTTCTTACTTGTTCATGTTGAAGTGTCAGTTTGTTTGTCGCTCCACTTTATTGTGTTGAGTTCTCTTGTTCAAAAAAAAAACTAAAGAAAACAGAAACCATATCTTGGCTGATTTCTTCCAAACTTCCAAGTAAGCCACCAAACCAAATCAACAAGTTCCAGTCACCAAAACTCAATTTCAAACACTCTAATTTGCCAATTCAACTCCAATCAACTTGAATTCAAACTAGTTTCATAACAAATCACCGTAATCAACACTAGGATTCACAAATTTAACAAAACACAAGGATTTAAAGTTTCTTACCTTACTCACTGATACTTGGGTGAAATCCAACAATCACCCAAGTTAGAACACCTAAACAACTAAAATAATAAAAAACTCAATTTTTCAAAACCAAATTTTGAATTTGTGTTAGGATAAAAAAATGGAGTAAGAGATTTGAGTTATTTACCACTTTGTTCGAATATAATTGAAGGGCTCAACGAGATGAACGCGTGGCCACAAACGGTACGCCAATAAGATTTTTGAATCAAAAGTTATGATATAAAAAAAAAGAAAATAAATAGTAACCAAGAAGGATTTTCTCTCTCTTTCTCCCTCACTTGGCTGAAATGTTGTGTTGTTGTGTGTTTACTATTTTGTGTGCTGAACTTGGCACACTTAGGGGAGTTTAGTGAATGGGCCTTGGTCCAATAGTGGCCTAGCTTCGTTTGCTTAGTCTTTTGGTCTAATTTTAGACTAAAATTTTTAAAATTAGTATTTTAATTCATAATCTAAATATTTTTATCTTTTTAAACTATAAATATTAAATTTCTTAAATTTATTTATTTATAATTTAATTTTCTCACTCATCGTGCTGGACAATTTAAGCTGATACGCTTCCTTTCACGATAATTTAGCTTTTTATGCTAAATTTTATTTTCTCCTTTAAATTTTTTTAATTTAATATTTTTACTACTTTCAACCTATTTTAGATAATTAAATTATTTTTATTCTATTTTTAACTAAATGACTAATAATTTTTCGATTCTTACATTTTTCTAGTGTCCTTTACCGTAATTTAATTCTCCTTTTATAGACCTTTAGGCTACGTTTGATTTTTATATTTGATATAAGGACAATACAAAGTACTAAAAACATAATACAAAAGATAAAAATATAAAAATTAGTCTTTTGTATTTTGTTTCATGATAAATTGAACATAAGATAGAATAAATAATAAAAAGTTTAATTAATCTTTATTTTTTGACACAAAATTTATAATAAAAAATATAATTATAAAAATTTAATAACAATAATAATAATAAAAAAATAAATTGTATCTTTGTTCAGGGTTTTTGTGTCATTTCTCTCAAAAAGGACATAAAATATACTAATTCAGTATCCCAAGACACAATGTCTTTGTCTATATCTCACCTATGCCAAACATAATTTTGTATCTCTGTGTCTATATCCAAATATCATATCTTTATAAATAAATACAATCTGAAATATTACACAACACACTAATCAACAATGCTTTTTAGAGAGGCTCTTCCTCTGCAAATTTTCGCTTCAGAAGACGAATATCATCATCGGATAGGTGTCCAAGATGTCTTTTTGCCAAAAATAAGTTTTATATTGTATTCGAGATTGTCCGAATAAGCTCAACTTGTATGACATATGTTGGATATTTCTTGTCATCCTCTAAATTTGAAGAATTAGTTCTTGTATTATAGCAGAGAGCATTCTTTCATGTTCTTTTCGTACTTTAGTGGATATGACAAGTAAAAAATAATGACATCTTTAATCTTCATAAGACTTGGGCTTCAGAAAAAAGTTAAGAAAAAGTTTGGTGACAAAAAATTTTCAGCCATAATTAGCCAAAACTTTCCATAATTTACTTCATTTACATCACTTAATAACAATTTTATTTTTTATCCCACTCTCTTATCATTCCACTTATCATATTCTTATCAACTCTACTTATAAATGATATTAATTATAATATCAATAATGGACGTGATAATATACACTAATTGAGTTAATTACACTTGATTTTTTGTTTCTCTTAAAGCATTTAATATCAATCAGTGGAGATATGAAAAAATCATTAATTCTTTATTTCCGTTAAGGCATTTATTTGCACTTGATTCTTTGTAATATATACCTTCCATTAATTTAATTTTGATCATTCAAAAATCATGACTCTAATATCATTGCAAGCACAATAGTGTATAAGTCAAGAAATTTTACAAGAAGTCACGTTTATCGTTGTAAATAGTATGACATTTGAATTCGACCTTAGTACGGTACCTATGGTAGAAGGTGCTGATGAAAAATTTGAACAACAAATGGACTCACCCGACGAAGTTGTCGTCAGTCAACCAATTTTCGAGAATATGAAAAATCACACTAGTTTTGATGAGGTATGGTAATAAACTGATTTAATTTTTTTTTGTGCTTTTATGTGCATTTATAATTATATTGTACTGACTAAGTTCATACACATAACATTCATACGTACATATACATAACATCCATAATTACATACAACTAACATCTAAAAATTAAATTTATATTTATTAAATATTGCATCCATACATATAATTTTTTAGTTATTGCATAAGTAAATATAAAATTAACACAGATGTTTTTAAATTTTATCATAATTGAATTTAAAAAAAATATCAAATTCTTAAATTAATTTATTCAATTGATAAATTTACTCATAACATCTATAAATTCAAGGATTTTAATATGACGATTTAATAATTATTTTTAAAAATTTATTTTTAATTTTTGTTTATATTTTATATTTTATTTTTATTTTTAATAGTCTATATGTAAAATATAAGTTGTATAGTAGAAGTTGTTAAAATTTTTTAATTTAATTTTCACATTTTTTGCTGAAAATTATTGCATTTTAATGGATAATAATGTGATTGAGAGATGTTAGGGATTTGATTTGGAAGAAAGTGAAATTGATTTTGGAAAGAACATTAATGACTCCAAACATGCAACAAAATAGTAGGAGATAAGAAGGATAAGTGATAAGAAGGTGTATGTCACTTGCTTATCAGGAGAATAAGAATTTTTATGTGATATTTTTATATTGTAATTAATTTTTGGCTACCTAGCATCACCCAAAAGTTATTTGTCTGGCTTTAGCTTTAGAAAAAAGAGCTTATGAGTGTTTTTGAATTACAACATATGCCTCTCTCATCTATTCTAAATGATTATTAGAATCTTCCATCTATATGTATTTTTAAGATTAATTGTAATGCTAGTTATCTTGATTCTAGTGATAGTGTTGGTTTTACTTGTGCTATCAGATATTGTAATGGGTGTTGACAAAGGGGTTGCCTGGAAATAATTGAGAATAATAATATTCTTCAAGGAGAATTATTTACTATTTAAAGAAATTATCTCTTATTTTAAAATGTGGGTCAACAAGATGTTATTTGTGAAATAGATTGCATGGATGCGTTTCATTTTTTTTTTACTAATCATCAAGATTGTCTGGAATTTATTGATTTGTTGGTGCTGAAAATAAGGAATATCATATATCAAAAATAACGTATTAACTTTCATTTAATTATGAAATATACAAACAGATGATGGATATTATGATAAAGATGACGATATGATTATCACTTTTATCAAATAAAATTTTCTTTTTCTTAAAAAAAAATTGAAAATAGAGTTAAGTAGAAGAACTGTTCCTCTATTTAAATCGTTGTTAGCCTTTGTTGTCTTTTTTTTTGGTTTAATTTATTGAAGTTAACGAAAACGACAATACTTTTATTGTTTTTGGTATATTACTATTCCAATAAAGTAGTTAGAATATGTGAAAATTTTTCTATTATTATGATAGTGGAAATTCATCAGCAACCAAAATGTGCACCTCCCAATTAATATTAAACCATATGTAGTACTATGGTCAAACCTGCATGAATTCAGTGTCACACCAACTTCACTGTTTACAAATGTTGAATTCAAATCTTTTCTCCTGACTGAATCCTAAGCTTCTCGCATCTCATTTCATCTCTCCACTTAAATATGGAGTATTCTTATAAGTTATGACTGCTCCTTTCTTGTCATCGTGTCGTTCGGAATTAAATGTGATTTTGTATTTTTAATATATATCCCAATACAAGCTTATTTTTAAAATATTCTTCATTTGAAAACTTCTAATGTGTATATTTATTAATAGAGCCTCATCCCACAAAAATATTAAGAGAGTAATGGATAATTTAAAATAGAAAAACTAATATTTATTATCACCTTGGATATATTTGGATATACTAAATATTAAATTAAAAATTTAATTTATATGCCCATGCATGCGTTGTTAATATAAAGATATTGATACATTATTTAAGTAATTACTAAACAAACTATTATATTATAATATAAAAAATTTAAACTATTGCTTGATCAAATTGATGAGACTTGCATTGTACTGACTTAATAATTAATTTATAAATATAAAATACATTAAAAAGGGGTCAGACAATTCATATTCGCCTATGCTTTTTATTCATCAAAACCGTGTTGAAAGGGTAATCAACATGGTTCTCATGTAAATTGTCTTACCCATGATGTCTATTCGAAAAAGAATAGTAATGTTTCCAAAAGTTTGGCTGCCTGCCTGCTTTCTTCTAAAAGCTAGAATCTTCTGAACTATCCTTTTTTCTTTTTTGTTTTATCAATGTTATACAGCCAATAAGATTTATCTATCATAGTTTATTAAATTAAAAAGATTGCATGAACTCTAAAAATACCATTAAATTAGTAATTATGTATTATGTATATTTATATATATTATTTAACATATGTTTTAATAAAATAATCAACTACATTGCTTTAATTTTATAATTAAGTATAGTCCTTCCTAATGTAAAAAACTATTAGAGTTAATTAAATATTTTTTTATAAATTAAAAATATTTATAATTAAAAATTTAATTAAATTTTCAATCGCATATATTTTGGTAAAAATATTATGTTAATTTTAATATTTTTAACATGAAAATGACGTAATTACAAATTTAAAAGTAGTGTAGGGATCCAATTAAAAAAAAAAAAAATTTAAGGACCTAATTAAAATTTTGATAAAACTATAGAAATCAACAAAGTAATTAAATCTTAAAATATTTTCATAGTAGCATAATTAAAATTTTCATTCTGAAATAAAAATTCTTTTTTCAAGATGTAAAGAGTTGTAATGAGAGTTGAAGAGCTTGCTAGAGCAGAATTTGAAGCTTCTGATGAAAATAATTTCTGATTTAGAGCGATGAATTTCGCTTGATTTTGTGTTACACATTTTGTTTATATACAAATAGGTCCAAGCAAATTAAATTAGAATAGAGTTTCAGTAACTAACATGCATCTTTAATGTGATAACTATATTAGTTGTGACATTTTAACTGAATTGGTTATGAAGATGGCATATATGACTTGCTTCTTCCACCAACTATTACATAAAACTAAATTTTTCAAATTAAAGTACACATATACAACAAATAATCTATTTTCCACCAACTTCCCCCTTCAATCTTAGAAGATGGAGGTCAATCATTTCGAGCTTGTCATCATGAAAGGAAGAGAACAGCCTAACGATGTGACTCAATAAGTACATCTGCAAGCTACTTTATGTTTACAAGTGATTGGGAGGGGCTCAGTTATTTGTATATTAGAAACCAACGTGTGTTATTCAATGATATTTGGAGAGCAATGTGTATTACTCTACTATGGGCCTGCTTTAAATTTTTGAAAGAAACAAAACGTTGAAGACGTTTTGTGGCAGAGTGATTTTTCTTTTATAATAAACTAGGCAAAACGGCATCGACGACTTGATTAAATTTTTTTTAAAATTTTGTAGGAAGAAAACGTCAGTGATGTAATGTGTAAACTTTTTTTTTAATTTTATTTTAAGCAAAACGTCAACGACGTGTTGTAAATTAATTTTTTTTAAATGAAAACGTCAGTGACGTTTTGTTAGAATATATATTTTTAAATTATTTTTTGGTGAAAACGTCGTTGACATATTGCAAAAAAGTAAAAACGTTAGTAACGTTTTGTGAAAACGTCAGTGACGTTTTGTGCTGGAGGAAATAAAAAAATATAAAAGTAACTATAAAAGAAGTTCTGGATTGTGTTAAAACGCAAAAATAGAGTATGAGAGTAAAGTTTAAGTGAAGTAATGAGAGCTTTGTTCTACAAAATGTGCTCAGTTTGAGAGTGAAAAAAATTTGTGAGTGAGTGTGATGAGTGTATGAAATGGAGGGTTATATTAGTTTAAAAATATATTATAATGGTCAGATTTTATCTCATACACATGAAGGTGTGAGTTTTTTATGTGAGAATCCATGTGTTATTGTTGTTCCTCTGTCAATAACATATGAAGGACTTAAGAGTATACTTTCTCAAAGTGTAGATCATCAAGTGCAAAAAAGAGTCATAAATATTCTGTATAGGCAGCCTGTGCTAGTATTTGGTGGTTTTGGCCAATTTCAAATAATGCATGTGACTGATGAAGATAGTATGCAAAGAATGTTTTTTACCTATCATCAAACTAGAGCACAGACCTCACTTATTGAGTTGTATGTTGAGTTCGAAGAAATCGATGATGTTGACTTTCCAGAACCCAACATAGACTGGGTGGGTTATAATACTGAAAGCGATGAAGAGTTTGAAGGTAATTATGAAGTTGTTGGTCCAACTGAAGATGTAGAGGAAGATGAGATAATTGTTGAAAGAGATGTGGCTGATGTTGCAAATGCACTAACTGGACAACATCCATATGGAGTGCCATCTTTTATGCATGCTTTGAATCTGGATGCCATGCATGCACCAGAATTTCCTGAGTACGTCAATACAGGTAATTTTGTTGTTGTTGTTGTTATTTACTTTTTTAATATTAGTAATATTATTATTTGTTTTGCTTTTATGTTAGTATTATTTTTAATTTTTAGATTGTTATTACTATTTATTGTTCTCATTATTATTAATAATAATAGAATATTATTTAGATTTTTTTTTGTTTTATTATTGGTACAGCCCCAGCTGTTGTAGCTACCGGTGAATTTGCTGTTGGAATAGAATTTAACTCTAGAGAGGCTGTTACTGCATCAGTTAAAGAGTATACCATTCGAAGAGGAGTTGATTATAAGGTATATGAATCAGAACCAACAATATTCTATGCTAAATGTGTACAGTATGGAATAAGTTGTGATTGGCTTATCAGAGTTAGTCTTATGAAAAGACAGTATTGTTGGGTGATAAGGAGGTACAATGGTAGTCACACGTGCACCAGAAGTACCATATCTCAGGATCATGCTAAACTGGACTCTGAAACAATTGCAGAAGCAATAAAGCCATTAGTTGAGGCTGACCCGTCCATAAAGGTAAAATCTGTCATTGCTGAAGTACAATCGAAGTTCAACTACACGATAAGTTATCGCAAAGCATGGTTGGCCAAGTAAAAGGCAGTGGAAAAAATATTTGGTGGGTGAAAATCTTCATATGAAGCTTTGCCCACATGGTTTGAAGCAATGGTTGCAAAAGAACCATCAGCAGCTGTTAAGTATGAAACTGCATATGGCTATCGAGGGGATGAGTTAGTTGAAGATCTCCGGATTCTGACACGAGTCTTCTGGGCTTTCTACCCATGCATTAAAGCATTCAGAAGTTGCAAGCCAGTGGTTCAGATTGACGGCACACATTTGTATGGAAAGTATAAAGGAGCTCTTTTAGTTGCAGTATCATAAGATGGCAATGGAAATATCGTGCCGCTTGCCTTTGCCATAGTCGAAGGTGAGACTGCCGATGCCTGGCACTTTTTTCTTAGCCATTTGCGAACACATGTAGTTAATCGGGATGGTGTTATGGAGCATGGGAATATCCGAGAGCTATTCATATGTTTTGCATCCGACATATAGCATCCAACTTTTTGAGGAGTTTCAAGGCACCACACCTGCAGAGGCTAATTGTCAACATTGGCTATTCTAGAACAATGCGTGAATTTGATACGCGTTACCAGAGATTATGTGAGCGGGGGGAGGCTTACAAGCAGTGGTTAGACCGGATCCCTCGACAGCAGTATGCCTTGGCGTATGATGGTGGACATCGTTGGGGCCATATGACAACTAACCTAGTGGAGTGCATTAATGGAGTATTGAAAGGGGCACGCAATCTTCCGGTCACAGCCCTTGTTAAGGCAACTTTTTACAGGCTAAATGCATTGTTCACAAGGAAGAGAGCTGAGGCTGAGGCTCGTATAAGAGCAGGACAACTATTCTTTGAATATGCAACTCAGAAAATCCTGTCAAATCAGCACTCAACGGGGAACATTCAAGTTAACCTATTTGATAGGCAGAACGAGGTATTTGAAGTGCACGAGATGTCAAGTGGGTTGGAGTTTGCAGTAAACTTGCGCCTTCAGCATTGTGATTGTGGTGAGTTTCAGGTGGATCGAATTCCATGTCGCCATGTATTTGCCTGCTGTGCAAACCAGCGCCTGGATTGGAAATAGTATGTGCACGAGGTTTATACGATGGGTGAGATCCGAAAGGTATACAAGACCCGATTCAGGTATACAAGACTCGATTCAGGCCACTAGGAAACCCAACAACATGGCCTGTGCATCAAGGACCAAGACTCGTACCCAATCCCCACCTCAAGCGAGTGGCCAAAGGTCGTCCTAAGAAAACTCGCTTCTTGAATGAGATGGATATTCGTGATCTACGTGGTCCTAGGCGTTGTAGGCTTTGTGGCGGTGAGGGTCATAGTCGAAGCAGATGCCCGCGCCGTGGTGAAACCAGTGCTAGTGGATCGGCTCCAAACTCGTAGTCTGTGACCTTAGTTGTTTTCCAACATCTTAGTTAGTATGATATTCAGTTGTATGGTGGGGGTGGATAATGTGGATATGGTTGTGAGTATGGTGGTTGTATGAAAGGTTGGGTGAAAGGGTTTGCATATTCTAGGTGGTTGTTCTTGCTGAGTTTGTTGTTCTTGCTGATGTGGTTGCTCTTGTTGACCTTCTTCCTCATGCTCAGCAAGCTCGGATACCCGCAAGTGATCACCAAATTTACCAATATACCGGTCCATGTACTGGTCAGATGGTTGATAGTTGTCCATATGTTCACCTGTTAAGACACACACAGAACTATTTAACCATTGTGAGATCCATACTGCATGTTCTATGCCCCAGTTCTTATTCTTTGGACCTGTTAGCACTATGTTATGGGACGCTCCAAGTTTCATAGCTTCGACTGGGGATCTTGATGAAAGCCAAACTGTCTTCTAATCCTGTCAGTCGGATGCCACTCCACAGCCTCAAAACATATTAAAGGTACAGTTGCACTCCAAAGATTTGCACCGTTGTTAATGTCAAATGGAATAACTTGAGGTGCAACCCGATTAGGACTGTATGCGTCCCACACAAACTGAAAAAATAGATCAAATAGCAGAGGTATAAGTGCACCAATAATCAATTTAATTCAACGTAAGTGCACCAATAACCAATTTAATTCAACATAATGAAAGGTCTTTGCAATAAAACACTTACCCCATCCAGAGGAAGATCATCCAACCTTCTCCTGACGTCAGAGGTTGTCCAATTTTTATAGTGCTCAGTGGTGGGTTGATAATCATTCCACCGGCCATATCATGTTCATATTAGAAACTAACTAATACAGAAAAAAAAAACCAAAATCGACAACTTAGTTAAATATTACCTGCGAGCGAGTGGAAAGTTGGTATCCACCGGCAGATGCCCTATTGTCGGCATTCGTATCCAGGCCCACACAAGGAGCAACGCCAAAGGACCATCCATGTCCTTGCAATCATATCTCGATGCCCGACATAATGATCGATACATGTGCGCAAGGCAAGCAGAACCCCAACTAAACTTATGAATTTGAGAAAAGTCACGAAGCAACGGCAAATACTTCCAGTGCACAGAGATTCCAGACTTGTCACTAAATAACGTCGTACCAAATAGACACATTATGTGACATTTCACATAAATTTTCTTACTTACTTGATCAGTCAAATGTTGGCGCCGCTTTAGGGTGCGGAACCATGCCAGCTTGATTCCACTTCCTTTGTGGTCGTTCGGCCCAGGAGCAACACCAAATTGGGCCAAGCACTCGTTTTCTAACCCACTTGTACTATGATCAGTTGATCCAGTCATTGGCAAACCATCAGTTCGGAGTCCAAGAATCATTGCGACGTCCTCCAAAGTGATCGTGCACTCACCATATGGAAGATGAAACGTGTGTGTCTCCGGACGCCACCTTTCAACCAGTGCGTCTACAGTCGGCCTATGAGACACGATCCTCCCAATTTGAGAAACATAATAGAACCCGCTCGCCTTCAGTTGTTCTTCCACTCTATTATCATATGAGTCTATTTGGTGTAAGTGTCTCATGTGCAAATTTCTTGAACCCTGAAAATAATATTTAATCATTAATAGTAAATTACTATAACCAGTTCATGACTACTATTATATTCAACACTTACTAAATCACTACATATTCTAATAATTGATTATTACTAAATAAACTACTAATTATTAACTACTACAGTAAACATAAAAATTACTTACATATACAGGATGTCGAAGATATTTTACAATATGATCTTCAGCACGTATGATGTCACGTTTTCCCATCTTCCTCTTTTTTAAACTCTGGATTAGAAAGGACATATTTAAATAATTAAAATATTTTTTTAAAATATATTTGAAATATATGAAAATTTATTATTAATATATCTTTAATAATTCTAACCAAAACTAAAATATAAATTAATAATTACTGAAACTAATATTTTACGTAAGTTAAAAAAAATTCTAAAAATTATTAACTAATTCTTTTTTAATTCTGTTTTTTAAATTAACAAAGTTATAAATCAATTATAAAGTAAAAAAATTTCTTAGATGATTCTATTTTTTAAAACAGCTATTTCAAATTTTAAATAACAATAACCTAAATTAACGCTAACAGCCTAATAGTAACTAAGTCACTAACTAACAATAATTAATTTACTAAAACTAATCCTAACACTAACTAACACCTATAATGCTATACTAACGCCGATAATACTACTACTAAGTACTAATAATTAATTAACTTACTATTAATTAATAGTAAAATAATCTAAAAAAATTATAAAGTCTCGGTCTATAGTTCAAAAAAATTTTGTTCATAGTTTCAGTTCAAAAAAAAAAAAAAGCAATTACTAAATCATTTACCTGAATAGAAGGCTTTGGTTTAGTTGCGGTGAATGGTCCCCAATATGGAAGTTGCCGTTTTGTTTTGTGGGTTTCTTTATTTTTGGTGGGGTAAGGTTGATGAGGATGGAAGGAGACGTTTTGTGGTAGAACTGAAGAGAAGATGAAAAAATGAGAAAGAGAAGGGGTTAAAAATCTTCACGCCGGTGAGAAGGAGATATTTTCTCCCACGTGTTAACCATGCATACACAAAACGTCACTGACGTTTTGTACAAAACGTCGCCGACGTTTTGTACAAAACGTCGCCGACGTTTTGTTGAAGAATAAAACTGACGTCGCTGAGAAAACGGCAACGACGTTTTCCTGTATTTCCACAACGGCGTTAAATACGTATTTTTGGCCATTTCAGTGGATAACACTAACATAGGCCCAATATTAAAAATAAAAAAGGAGCTTGATGATTCTACATGTAAACTACAAAAAATACATTAAAAATATTTTGAAATTAATTAAAAAACTTTTGAAGTCTATAATAGATAAAAATATTCTCAAATAATTTTAAAATATGTCAAAAATATCTAACTGTGGTTAGAGATTTGCTCTGTTAACAAAAAAAATGTGACATGGTTTATTTGTCAACATGAAAGTCTCATTTGTTACGTAAAAAATTCTGTTTATCACATCATTATTTTTTATTAACATAGAGCACCTTAGTTCCTAAAAATGTGTATTTTTATCACATTTGTAAACAATTTGAAAGTATTTTATCGATGATAAAATTTGGGATATTTTTATCAATAACAAAATAATTTAAGTACATTATTTTTAGTGGTTTATCCTATTACATAATGTGATAATTGATGTCTATATACTTAGCGCATTCATAAAACAAAGGTGAGTAGCTATGTGGAGGGATGCTTGGTTGTCAAAGTACAAGGTGATACATCTTTTCCTCAAATCTAAAGTCATTCAAAATGTAAGTAAGCCACAGGTCTTCACGAGTTGCTACCGTCAATATTTTGTATGGTGCATATTATGGTACTTATATATATTTGTCTAATTTACTAAAAAGAGATCAAAATTAATATTTAAATTAAAAAATATAAAAATAAATAAATTTTTTAATATTTAAATTTTACCATAAAAAATAAGTTTGATAATTTCAGTACAAAAATCATAGGCACCAAAAAATTTGTCATTTTATATTAGGCATTAAATGAGGAATAAGATACTATAATTTGTTTTTATTTTTCGTTGATACAATGGCTAATTCGAAAAAGAAGCAATAATCAGTCATTTTTATTGTTGGTGGATCCTAATTCATGTAGATCCTCAAGTTAAATAAAAAAATAAAAAAAGTGATTTTAACTACGGTAAAAGAAAAAAACGAGAATATGTATTAATACCGACAAAAAAAAAAGAAAAAAAATAGAAAGAGAAGGGTGAGAATTAGTGTCGAAGAGAAGAAGAAAAAGGAGGAAACGATAGTGTAATTTGATCTTATTGAATTGGTGAATTTGTTCTATATTTTTTATGAAATTTTAGTATGTTGATCTTGATGTAGCGATAAACATTAGGATATAATTTGTGTAACACCCTAACTTTTAGCACGTCATGATCGTACCAAAAATAAGAAGTTACTAACCTGTTCTCCTTATTTACTATTTAATATTGAGCCTTTAGGTCGATATCGCGTTTCACTTTATAAGAAAATATCAGAAAATTATTTGTAGTAATTCAAATCACACAATTATTAATAATAAATGCTATACAAATGAATTTAATATAAAACTCAAATACAATACATATCCCTCTGGATAAAATAAAACTTAAAGCAACAAGGGCGAGGGAACTCTATAAAAATAACAGGAACCACAAGTAAATCTACTAGTCGTCTGCATCTTCTAACTGAATCTTCGAACCTGTGTCACTGAAAGGGTGGAAGATTTTGAGGTGAGAACAAACCACACGTTTTCAGTAGGAAATGGGAATGCCGTAAAAGTAATGAATTTAATGCAAATAATTAACTTACTTAGTAAAACTATTTTGTTAACCTTTTGGAAATACTTTTATTTCTACTTTAGATAAATAATTACTTTTCTTTAAATTTCTAAACTCAAAACAAATTTTAAATATAAAACTAGTCACATTTTCTGTCTCTCAGCCACATAGTTAATCCTCAACCAAATGTCAACTCGTAATCACTTTAATATACTCACAACAAATAGTGCAAGTAAGAGATTCAATTCAATGTACAAGCAAGTCACAACAAGACAAATAATACAATCACAAAGTAATAAAACAAGCAAGCGCAATCAAATGCAAATGTGCAAACAAAATGATGCATGTCTATCCCTAACGCAGGCCATGAGCTCATGTGTCGGTTGCCTACCTGCTCCCGACATTACCCGGGCACAAGTCCCAGATATGACTTTCCAGATGCATCAGTGTGCTTATAAGTCGTACGGCTAGGCCGCATCAGTGTGACTTTCCAAATCAATAAGTGTACATCTGGAAAACAGTTCTCAGTGTGTGGGCATCCCCACTTTACATTTGGCACTAAGGCCCAAACAATGTCACGTCTGCTCTCCTGTGGCAGACGCTTCATTAATTAATATATTCCTTTAATCTTTGTTCTTTGCTCTCCTGTGGCAGAGATTCCTTTTCTTAAAAAAAACAAACTCAAAACAACACTTAGAACAAAATCTCTCTTTACAAAATTGGATTTAAAACATTATGTTTTTCTTAATAAATCTAGTTTAAAAATAGAATATACCTTTTCTCAACTAAATAAATCTCAAATAATTTAATTTTCCAAAACCAAATCTTTTAAAATAACTTTTCAAATAAAACCTCAGATTTTATAAAATTTTGGCAGCACTTCCCCTAAAACTCGGGTTTAGCCACCCTTTTTGGGTCCCAACTGAACCATTTTCAATCTCTTTTCAATAAAGAAATCATATACAGTCACAAACACAACTCAAACTCATCATTCAATCATTTCAAACAATCATAAATTATTTACAAATATCCACTAGACTTCCAGGGCATTCATAGTTCAAAAACAGTTAATTTCAAAACAAAATCCCTTACCTCCGTATGAAATCAAAATCAACGAAAGTTCTGAAAAATTTTCTGACCGAGCTGCTGAAGAGGAAAGCTTCAGAAATCATCTGTACCTCCTAGAACTCCAGTTGACCGAACTCAAGGGCAGGAGAGCTACATCACCGTCAACTTCCACCGATCAAAAATAATGCCAATACGTAGAAGAGAAGAATACAAACACTTTTATCGAATTAGATTTTTTATTAGAATTACGAAATCACAAAAATTCAAGGCCGAAAGATCAAAGGAGCTTCGGTTCTCTTTCTTTCTCTCTCGGTCAATTTTCTTTCTCTTATTCCCTCGTATTGATTCGGTGATACAACGAAGCAAACAAAGTAAAGATGATTAATGAATACAATGATATGAATATGTGTCATGATTATATATATATAAGTTTATTTAAAAGTTTTAATAGATTTTAAACTTAAAGTATTATAAAATTTATTTAATTATTTTTAGAAAAATAATTTTCTTTAAATACAATAATAAATTATGAATAACTAATTATTTAATTTTTCAAAAATTCGGAGTGTTATAATTTGCTTGTTATATTATTTTTTTTTGTTTGATTTGAGATACTCACTTTGTGAAGAGTTTATGTTGATTCCATCAGTTTTGATAATATATTATGTTGATTGTTGAGATTTTTTAGTGCCACTATAAAGACAGATTATGTACCCAATATTTTAAATAGAGTAAGTTCTTTAAATTTTTTGTCCTTCTTTTGGAGATTTTTACATGATAAAAATTTAGATATTTGATATTTTAATTTCTATCATTGTATTTGCTATTTGGAATATCTTTAGTATTACTTATTTAATTACATAGACTATAAAAAAAAATATTTTTGGTGCTTCTATTATTAGATAAGTTATTGTCTGAATTTTAGATTTTTTCAGTAACTACTAATAATATAAATTTGTGGTTTCTGATACATATTTATAAGGGAGAAATCCATGTTTATGATAGTAAGTGTTAATCAGGTAGCCATTTTCACTACAAGAAGCACAAATTTTACAGACGGCTAAGTTGTGGATAAAAGATCGTCGACAAAAATATCATTGATAAATTTCGACCAATATTACCGATGATTAGTAACTATCGGTAATTTTAAAATAATATTGTTAACGGCTACTATTATTGATAAATTAAAGTGTGAAAAATATTTATTTTTATTTTATCGGCAGCTTAATACTGGCAATAAAATAATAATAATAAATAGGATAAAGTATATTTTTGTCCCTAACGTTTTTAAAATTACCCTTAACGTTTAATTTGATTCAATTTTATTATTAATGTTTAAAATAATTTCAATTTTATTCCTACCCTCAAATTGTTTATAGTCAACAATTTGTCAAACTTTATTTTTTCAATTTTAATCTCACTTATCTAACCTTAATCCTAACTCAGTGCAAACCCAATCTCTGCAGTTCTTCATCTCACCACCAGCAGTACCATTATCATCACATCCATCACTGCTATCTGAACTCTTACATCCATCATCTCACCATTGACACAACAAACTCTCTCTCTCACCACTGCTATCACAGTGGCTACTGCCACAACCCACTATGGTACCGCATTCTGTTAGTATTGTCCATCCACATTCATTAATCAACAACAACATAAAATTGAGATTTAAATTGAAAGTGGCGTACCTGACTTTAAGGTTTATTTTGCCATAAACAATAAAGTTTAGAGTAGCAATTGCAGGATTTGCCACCTTGGTTTGGAAGATGATGATGAAAATAATAATTTCGGTGCTTGCATGCACACAAATCATGCATGTACATCTTAGGATGCGTACGCATCTATATATTTGTAAACAATATTCATTTTTTTCGTATAATTTTTCACTTGTTCATATTTTCTTCAATATTTAAGATTATTAATGCCCCTAAAACATGAAATATCTTAAACAAGAACACACTACGACATCAAATAGAATAAAATTAACAAATTATAGTTCTAAAAATCATGATTTTAACCATAAAACTTAATGAGAGAAATATGCACAAACATCTCTAGAAATATCAAAAATTGCACAAGTTATTTCATAAACTATACTTTTTAACACAAAATAAAATGATAAAACTGAGTTTATCAATGCTCCAATTGAATTGTGTTCCTATAAAGATGATCTTGTTGCTACTCACAAGAATGATGCAGAAAATCATACACTTCATTTTCAAAAAAATAATAAACAAGCCTAAAAAAGAGAGATAGAGAGCGGATGGAGGAGAAAGAATAGAGCAATTGCGGTGGCGACTGATACCATGTAGCGAATCGCAACCTTAGAAGAGTCGAGATCGTTGAGATGAGGATGTACACCTGTGAATGAGAGGGACCATCGCTGGGTGGTGATTGGTGCTTCCCGGAGAGTAACAACCTTGGCAGGCTTAAGAACCCAGCAACTGGAAGAAGACAAAGACTTCCGTTCACTTCAGCTGTTTCAAAATGAAGGGCATCGTGAGAGACTACCGATCTAGAGACAAGATCTTGCACCGGCCATGTTGGAGGCACATTTAAGTATACATGTAATATATATTATTAACTTATTCTTCTTATATTGATTATATTGAATTTAAATATTTAAATATTGTTATTGTGCGTTATATATCCTTCAAATGTCATTTAAATATAATAAAAGTAAAAAATATATTGCTTTAGATTTAAAAAAAAAAAGAGAACCTAAGAAAAATTCAATAAGGTGTTACTTTAGGTATTAGAAAAAGACAAGTGCAAATAAATTTAGATAAATATTGTTTTAGATATATAAAAAAACAGTAAAAAAAATTAAACAAGTGTTGCTTTAGGTATACGAAAAGACAACTTAAAAAAAATTGGAGAAGTGTTGCTTTAGATATATAAAAAGACAACTTAAAATAATTTGGACAAGTGTTGCTTTATGTATTAAAAAATACAACTCGTAAAAAGTATTACCATAAATATTTATTAAAGCATTGTGTTTGGGTCTTCTAAGGCAACCTTGCCGTGAAGTTTTTTTCTAGTAGAAAAGACAACGTTTTTTTAAAATTGCCATAAAAAGGGCTCCCTTTGATACACAAAAGCTTTGCCTTAGATAAAAAGTAACAGTCGGATAGTCAACATCCAAAAATTATTGCGTTTTGTTGGAAAGTGTTGCCTTTGATCAAAGACAACACTTTTTTATTATAAACAATATTTTTAAAGTGTTGTCTCAGCCCGAATTTACTATAGTGAAAGGAGTGCGAGCAGAAGCACTGTAATTTAAACGTATAGAAATTGGATAATGTGGGTTTCAAATCTAACAATGGGAGTCATAATGACGGAAAAAAGGATTAGAGTAAAAAAAAATTTTAAAAGTGAAATTGAAAAAAGAAAATTTAGTTAATTATTGACAGTAAAAAATTTGATGGTAGAGATAAAATTAAAACTATTTTAAATATTAGAGATAAAATTGAATCAAATTAAATATTAAGAATAATTTTAACAATTTTTAAAATATTAGAAACAAAAAATATATTTTACCCTAATAAAGAGTATAATATTACCAATTTAATACTAAATAATATTTTTTTTTATTATTTACCCACAGTTTTATCGTCGCTAAAAATGTATGTTTTGTATATATATAAAATATTACCCTAATGAACACAGTTTGATCGAGAGGCCTTGTCCTCTTTTTTGACTAGTTACATGTCCTTTTTCTCTTTCTCTAATTTTATAATTGCTATTTACTACAACATTGATGAGGACTTTTGAATTTAACAGGTCAGACTAATTCAATTTTCTTTCTTGTTGAAAAAGTAACTAAAAAGTCATTGACACATCAGAGAAAGATTTCATCAACATGACTTAAGATTTCATCATGGAACATTGCTCCTCATTGAGCCTTCTCAAAAACTTATTAAATTCTCTGTCTATTTTTTATATTCTCGAACTAATCTACATGAGCATTGACTAGCACATTCACATATTAGAATTGGATTAAACTTTTCAAGTTCTTCCCAAATCTATCCCTTTCAAAATCTTGTAATTTGAGATACTCACATTGCTTATAGCTTCCATGGTCATTGCACCATGTCAAAACTCTGTTTTAGAGTTAGATTCAATTTGGTTAATTAGTTTAATTAAGTTCGTTTTAAAATAGTTTAAATAATAAATACTTATATTAAAAGTAGTTTATAAATAAATTATTTTATATTTAGTTTTTTAGTTCTATTTAAATAGCTTCTTAAAAAGCTACAATTTGATTTTAAAAATTATACTAGACATTAATACTACTATTTTTTATAAACTAAAATTCAAAAAATAATTTTAAAATTTTTCAAACGGAACCTTAAAGAACCTGCTAGCAAAGTTTGAAGCTTCTAGAAATAAATTATATGAGTTAGAGTGATGAATCTCACTTGAGTTTGTATGTGTTACATGTTTTGTTTATCAAAAAAATATTATTTTTATATTAAAATCAATTACTAAATATTTATATATAAATTTATGTATTGTTTAATTTATTTTTAATATATTTTATATTTTAATATATATTTTATACTAATAATTAATTTTAATAATTAATTTTAATATACATCTAACAATATATACAAGTAGGTCATGACTAATTAACTTAGAGTAAAGAGTTTCAGTAACTAATTTTTTTAATATGTTGTTAAATTAGTTGTGACACTCTAACTTAATTGGTTATGATAGTTGGCATTTGACTAGCCAATTTTACGAACTATCCCATAAACTAATTTTTTAAAAATATATATGTACAAATGATCACCTATTATCTATAATAAATAGAGTAATTGAATTTTTTTATAGCTATATAACTATACTTTTTTCATGAAGACAAAAATATGTATTGTTTAAAAATGAATAATTGATAATTAATTTTTTATATTTACGTAATATCTTATAACATATAAAATGTTAAATTTAAATTTCACTTATTGAATTTTTTTTTAATATTAGAGCTTAATTAGTGTAACTCACGAAAATAACCAAAAAACTGTGTTTAACATCGTTGTGAGAGTTTTTAACCAGTGTCACAAAATGTTATTGTTATTTTTCTTTTGCCAATTAAAAAAATAATAATTATGCAAAACATCACTTCCGTTTTATATATAAACAAATTAAAAATAATAATATAAAACGTTGATGTCGTTTTGTTTTTATTTACATAAAAATTAGTATTCACTCACAAAACGTTATTTACATTTTTTGCCTTTTAAAAAAATTGAATCAGAAGCATAGCAGAGTAAAACACAATAACCCTAAAATATCAATCATTTATAAATGTTATCATATACTTTTTTTTAAGCAGGCTCTGATACCACTTATAAAAGTTGAACTTGTAAAGGTTTTTGCAAAGGTTGATCCTGTAAAGGTTGAATCATTTGAACTTGAAAAATTGGTGCTGGTTGTAACATTTTTTGTAAATCCATCGTTCTTGCTTTATGAATTATTTGTCTAGTTCTATAGATTCTTTTATGTTTAATACTTTTTTTAACACTTTCTAATGATTTACTGGTTTTAATATTACTTATCAATTTTCTAACTCTAATTATTTTCTTATTTAATTTTTCTATTTCTATTATTAATTCTGAAGATTCAGTTGCTAATCTTCTTATTTTTATCGCTATTGCCATCATTCTTATTTTCATATTTCTTCTAACATGTTTTAAAGAGATAAGTCTTTTCTTCAATTCTTTTCTATTATAAGAATATAAATAATAAATAAGATAATAAAGAATAATGATTATAAGAAAAGGAGGAATAAGATAGTAAGTTTATAGAAATAAACTTATACTATTATTTGTTGTAAACTTGATACAATTTTAAAGATAATTACAAACATTTTAGAGAATCTTTGAAGTAAGAGAATATGAGAATAGAGAGAGTGACGAACAGACTTTTGTGTGGTCTAGAATTTTACAAATAAAGTCTCTCGTTGAAAGTATAGCTTCTAAACCGACAAAGAATCCTTTCGTACAAAAGTTTGGTTGTCACAAGTAACAAACCCCTAATAAAATTGATAATCGAAGTATTTAAATCTCGAGTTGTCTCTAAGGGAATTGCAGGAAAGTGTGCTTATAATTGGTTATGGAAAAGTGTGTTTTGGGGTTTTGGATAAGAAACGGGAAATGTAAATGGCAAAAGAAGTAAACTAATAACTAGAAAAGCTCTTGGCAAGGTATAAGAACTGGATGTCCTATCCTAGTTATCCTTATCAATTGTGATGAGAATTGTTCATTGCTCTCACTTGGTCAACCTCTAACGATGAAGGTATGTCAAGTGGATAAATCAATTCAATTCCTCAAGTCCTAGTCAACTTCTCAAGGAAAGACTGGAGTTATTGGAATTCAAATAAATCAGCAAGTTCAATTATCAATCACAAAGGAGTTTGATAACTCAAGAGTCACCAATTACTCAACCAAAACTAAGAGGTTTAATAAAAACAAATTGAGAAGCAGGCAATAAACATGAAATACCTCAAATTGCATTAATAAGTGAAATCAAATCTAACATGAGAATTCATAAATTAAAGTAATAGAATAAATAAAAGTAGAAGAGAAACTAAATTAAAGGAACATTGAACCTGGAATGGAAGAGAAATAAACCTGAAACTAAGAGGAATCCTAAAACCTAGAGAGAGGAGAGAGCCTCTCTCTCTAGAAACTACAACTAAAACCTAAAATTGTGTGAATGAGAAGTTGTGTGATTAATGAATAATTTCTCCACTCTGTAGCCTCTAATCTGTATTTTCTGGGCCAAAAAATGGGTCAAAATAGCCCAGAAATTGCCTCTAGCAATTTCTGATACGTCCAGCACGTGTCTCTGTCACGTGTACGCATCGTCCACGCGTACGCGTCACTTGTCTGCGGCACAATCCATGCGTATGCATGCTTCACGCGTGCGCATCATCTAACAGCAAGGAAACTATAATAAATTATATATCGTTGCGAAGCTCCGGATGTTAGCTTTCCAACGCAACTAAAACTGCTTCATTTGGATCTCTATGGCTCAAGTTATGATCAATTGAGTGTGAAGAGGTCAGGCTGGATAGCTCAGCAATTCCTTCAATTTCTTGTATTCCTTCCACTTTTACATGCTTCCTTTCCATCCTCTAAGCCATTCCTGTCCTATAAACCCTGAAATCACTTAATACACATATCAAGGCATCGAATGGTATTAAGAGAGGATTAAAATTAGCAAAATTAAGGCCAAAGAAGCATGTTTCCAATCATAGCACAAATTCAGGAAGGAAAATGTAAAACATGTGAATTCTGTGAATAAGTGTGAGAATAGTGGATAAAATCCACTTAATTAAGCACAAGATGTACCACGAAATAGTGGTGCATCAAATCTCCCCACACTTAAACATTAGCATGTCCTCATGCTAAACTCAAGAGAGACTATAAGAGAGTGAAGAGGAATGGTAGGATGTATGAAGTGCAACTTATTTATATGAATGCAACTAAATGTGAAATGCTTCTACCTACTTGGTTGAAAGTAAATAAATCTTTTAAGAACACATATGAACTGGATTTCACTAATTCAAATCACAAAAATGAAGTATAAATAGACTTGCAAAAGAAAATAGCTCATGAAATCCGGGAACAAAGAATCGAGCATCTAACCCTCACCGGAAGTGTATACACTCTAATCGCTCAAGTGTCTAAGGTTTGATTCTCTTAATTCTCTACTATTCTTTCCTTCTAAGGCTTGCTCTTCTTCTACCAATCAACAAAGAATTAATGCACAGATACACATATCAAGAGGTCTTTTAAGGGTTGTAATGGGGTTAGGGTTAAGGTAGGATTGTATTTGGTCAAGTGGACTAAAATCTGAATCCTTAATTAACCTAAACTTCTCACCTAACTTAGGACAATCCATGTAATTATAATATAAAATATAACTACCCATTAACTATGTTTTCCATATATTCATGCATTCCACTTTTAGTACATCTCATATGCATTGCTTTCACCATTTAGTTTGGGGCATTTTGTCCCCTTTTATTATTTGCTCTTTTTCTTTTCTTTTTTTCTTTCTTTTTTCTATTTTTTCTTTTCTTTTCTTTTGTTTTTTTTTTCTCAATGCATATGATTAAGGTATTGAATGCATAAACATGTCCTCAACATTATTTTTCACATTTTCTCAAGAGTATACAACACCCAGTTCTCAAACCAATTGTTTTCAATCCCAATTTTCCCACACTTAATTCGTGAGCACTCTCACTAGTCTAAACTAACCAATGATTCAAATTAGGGACATTATTGTTTTCTGCTTAGAGTTAGTGATGTGGTAAAGTAAAGAATAAATGGGATAAAATAGGCTCAAGATTGGTTTGCAAAAGATAATGAAAGGGTAAGGCCATATGGGTATGTAAGCTTTGTGAAATAAGGCCTCAATCATATAAGTATATGCATACATTAAACAATGGAAATATAGAATTAAGCAAGACAAAGATCACAATTTAGAGAGAACAAAACACACCAAAATAAAATATTGGTCGATAAGACGCAACCAATCGAATAGGCTCAAAATCTCACTGGTTTTGTGTGTTCGAGCTCTAAACCATGTTCCGAAATCAATTTCCTCAAGCAAGTTTAACAAAAATTTTAATTCAATTTAGTGAAATGCTAAAAAAAAGGTTTTTTGAAAAAGAAATTATTACTTCAACCAAGTAGTGGTAAAATATGCACAAAATGTAACAAACATGCAATCAAACATGCAAATGCAACAATGAACTAACAAAGGAAATCCCACATTGGTGTTGAGAAAGAACTAACTAACCCGCGAAAGTCAGTATCAACCTCCCCACACTTAAAGATTGCACCGTCCTCGGTGCATGCTGAGATGCGCAAGTGGGCGGGTTGCTCCAACTGATGCTTTTCTCCAATGATTGTGCAGATGGACTTGTTTGTTGCCCTCATTGAGAAGCTTTCCCTTTCTCTTCTTGGTGGCCATCCTGAAAGAAGAGAAAAAGGAAAAAAAGTAACCCAGAAATAAAGATAAGGAAACAAATAGAAAATGGGTGGTTTGATGCCAAATAATGATGATCTCAACTACATGGTAGCTACAACATGTAAGTGAGAAAAATAATCGAAGCACAGGGCATGTCAACTAGATAGCAAACAAGTCAAGGAGCACCCAAAATAATGCAAGAAATATGCAACAGTTGAGAAAGAAAATTCAACAACAAAGAAAAGGAGAAAGAATAAGAAAGGAGGGAAGAAAGAAGTTAAATGGAGAACAGAAAGTGATGCGCCCGCACAGGGATCTGGTGGTGTTGCGCAAATGACGCGCACGCGTACTACACGCGTACGCGTGGGTCGCACAATTTGTAGGGTGACGCGAGGGCGTCTAGCACGCGTACGCGTGCTCCTGATTGTGCGAATCGCACGCGAGCAGTCCTGCGCACGCACAACTCTCTATGCATGTCGTGTTGTGGGCCAAAATTGGATACGACGCGTGCACGTGCGAAAATGACGCAAACGCGTCACGACGCGTGCACGTGTGGAAATGACGCGCACGCGTCAGGGACGCGTTCGCGTGACTGATTTTGTGCCTCTAGCACAGTATCAGCACCAGGCCACACAACTTTCGAGAAAACACCTTTTTTACGTCGATTTCTCAGGGCCACGTGTGCACGTCATTGATGCGTACGTGTGAAGTGTCAAAATTTCAAGTGATGCGTACGCGTGGAGTACGCGTACGCGTGATGATGCTTGTGCGATTGGCATACTTTCTGCACTGCTCCCACGCAACTTTCTGCCACTTTTTTTATATGCAGATGCAAATGCAAACTATATGCAGTAATAATGAGAAGAGTCACTAAATAAATCTAAGAAAAGAGAAAGGAATGATCATACCATGGTGGGTTGTCTCCCACCTAGCACTTTTAGTTATTGTCCTTAAGTTGGATATTTGGTGAGCTCCTTGTCATGGTGGCTTGTGCTTAAACTCATCCAGGAATCCCCACCAATGTTTGTATTTCCAATAGCCTCCGGGGTCCCAAATTAGGCGCATAGATTCGTCAAGCAATCTAAAGTAAGTGACAAGGCCTCAAGAGTGTTGATTGCTAGAATGAATTTCGGGGTCCTAAAACCTGCTTTTGTACCTGTCTTTGTGTTGATCACCATTGTTCCAACTAGGTGGCAAACAATTTGAATTCTCACTGAAGCGTCCAAACAACTTCCTAGACCCATTCAATTGAGCTCTACACCAATCCTTGCACTTCAACTTGGAGCATGCAACCATATTGAACCTTGCAGGACAACTCTTACCACTAACCAGCTTCCTCTTACTCTTAATGCCACAAAGAGCTCTAAGTTGACCATCTGTCTCCAGTAGCCCATATTCAAGTGGGAAATTAAAGGTTAAGGATAGGAATTTTACCCACTTGAATGTTGTATTGGATGGTAATGGCTTTGGGAGAGGTGTTTCTAGTGATCTTGCAAGTTCCATTCCCTTGTGTTCTCCCTGGATAACTTCCACCTTTTTGCAAGCTTCTTCAATATCAACCTCTTCCTCTTGGTAGCTTTCTTCCAATTCAATCTCTTCTTCATTACTTACTAAGGGCATGGGAGGTTGTGCTTCTTCTTCTTAAATCTCCATCTCTTGATCAACCTCTCCCAAGTCTTCAACCATGACATGTCTTGGAAGTTGTACACCCTCCTCAACATCAATTTCAAGCGTCTAAGAAGGAAGCTCTATGACTTGACCTTCCCATGGAGGTTCCGCATTTCCTAAGTTCTCAACCACTTCCTTTTTAACTATTGCGGCTTCGTCTAGTTGTTTTAGCAAAAAACCGTACTCCCCCTTGATGATTTCCTTTCTATGACAACTCCCTTCAACTACTCCTTCATCTTCAAGGGTTTCTCCTACCTCCACATTTTGGGCCTCCTCTTGCTCTTCTGGAAATAAGGCCGCGTGTAACCGATCCATCGCGATTGCGTCCCTAAGACGATCCTTTTTCTCTTGTTCCATTTCAATAGCATCATTGGGATCGTGTTGCTCTTAGGTTGATGGATATGAGTGCTCTTCCATGGAGGGTGGTGATGGCATGGAGAGATCATTATGTGGTTGAAAAGGAAGTGCACTAGAGCTTGAGGATTGAGTATTCGAGGTAGAGGATTGGTCCATGCGGGATATAAGATTTTGGAGTTTAGAGGTGAGACCAATGAGAGAGGTAAGTGTGTTCTCCATGGAGATCTGGGGTGGATAGGAGGGTTCATTTGTTGGGAGAAAGGGCTCATAACACGGAGGTGGTTCCTCTTGATAAGGATATGGAGATGGTGTATATTGAGGTGGTGGTTCTATGTATGGTTCATATGGTGTTTGGTATGGTAGATAAGGGTTAGGGTCATATGAAGGTGAATGGTGAAATGGGGCTTGTGAGTAGGGTTGAGGGCTATGTTGAGGAGGGGGTCTATAGGCATATGGTGGTGGTTGTTGATAATCAAAAGGGTGTTCACCATAGCCATTATCTTGGTATGCCTCTTGGAAGGGCTCTTGGTCATAGTATGTTGGTGGAGGTTGTTATCCAAGAGGGTTGATTAAATTCTTGTGGCTCCTCCCATCTTTGGTTGTCCCAACCTTGATGCATGTTCTCATTGTAGCTTCTATTTCCTGCAACATAGTTTGAACCAAACTCATAGCAAAAGGAGTGAGAATTCATAGTAGCAAATAAAAACAAAAACTAATAAAATTAAGCAACTAAGTCCTAAAAACTAACAAAAAACCAACAAATAAGAAAAAAGTAAATATTTACAATAACCAATAATAAAGCACACATTTGCAATTCTCCCGGCAACGACGCCATTTTGACGAACGGACTTTTGCGTGGTCTAGAATTTTACAAATAAAGTCTCTCGTTGAAAGTATAGCTTATAAACCGACAAAGAATCCTTTCATACAAAAGTTTGGTTGTCACAAGTAACAAACCCCTAATAAAATTGATAACCGAAGTATTTAAACCTCGGGTCGTCTCTCAAGGAATTACAGGGAAGTGTGCTTATAATTTGTTATGGAAAAGTGTGTTTTGCGGTTTTGGATAAGAAACAGGGAATGTAAATGGCAAAAGAAGTAAACTAATAACTAGAAAAGCTCTTAGCAAGGTATGAGAACTGGATGTCCTATCCTAGTTATCCTTATCAATCGTGATGAGAATTGTTCATTGCTCCCACTTGGTCAACCTCTAACTATGAAGGTATGTCAAGTGGATAAATCAATTCAATTCCTCAAGTCCTAGTCAACTTCTCTAGAAAAGACTAGAGTTATTGGAATTCAAATAAATTAGCAAGTTCAATTATCAATCACAAAGGAGTTTCATAACTCAAGAGTCACCAATTACTCAATCAAAACCAAGAGGTTCAATAAAAACAAACGGAGAAGAAAGCAATAAACATCAAATACCTCAAGTTGCATTAATAAGTGAAATCAAATCTAACATGAGAATTCATAAATTAAAGTAATTGAATAAATAAAAGTAGAAGAGAAACTAAATTAAAGGAACATTGAACCTGGATTGGAGGAGAAATAAACCTGAAACTAAGAGGAATCCTAAAACCTAGAGAGAGGAGAGAGCCTTTCTCTCTAGAAACTACATCTAAAACCTAAAATTGTGTGAATGAGAAGTAGTGTGATTAATGAATGATTTCCCCACTCTGCAGTGTAACACCCTACTATACAGAGTCTTATGCTTAAGTCATAATTTAAGAGATGGCAAAGTATTACGACCTCTAAAATAAAAATTTAGTACGAGTAGTATTGTGAAAAATGATTATAACTATGAGCCTTTTTAAGAAAAAGGGGTAAACAAAAATCGTAACTAAAAAAAAAGCACAACACTCCGATCGATAACGTAACGAACAAGGATAAACCAACACGAGATTATGTATATACAAAAGAGTGTCAAAAACGGGAATATCAAAACTCAAAATCTAGTTGCGAAGATAACCGGTCCGAGCATAGCAACATATATATACAAGTAAATAAAATAGGAAACCCCAAGGAAAACCCAAAGGGACACAAAAACTGAGAACCTATTCTCCAAAACCTCCTATAAGAGGAGTCATCACAGTTTGTATTATTCAGTGGAGATAAAGTATCTAAGAGAAATCATAAAATCAAAATAGAGTCCCGAGAACAAAGGATCTTTGATAATCCAGAAGTCTCCAGCATGCCTCAGAGAGAAACCTCACGTCCTGCATCTGAAAATCACAAAATCCGCATGGATGAGAACCAGAGGTTCCCAGCATGGTAACAGCTTCCACAAATATAATATATAATAATAAAGGAAAGCCGAAGGCAATCCTAGAACTTCCTCCAGATATAATCAAAGCTTATAAACAAGCTAAACTATAAAGGGCATCTGACTAAAGATTCTTCAGTCTAACTAATACTTCCCTTTCTAATTCCTTCAGACCTCCCAACCACCAGTAGGAGTATAATATGGCAAACATAGTTATTTTAGACAAGAGATATACAAGTAAGAACAGATAAGGCATTTAGACAGATAGCAATTAATATGCAGTCAAATAAGCAATCTCAAACAATTCACATAGTATGCATATGATGAATGCCTATCCCTAATGGCTGATGATATCATCTTTCGGTTATAGAGCCAACCCGACAAGTCCTGGTAGCTAACCATTGGATTGTCCCTCTGTCGTGTCTCCCCAACTCAAGTTATACTCATTATAAACTTGATCATAATCATGATCCATATCCATTACCCTCACTGGTGAATATTTATGGGGGTGAGCACATCCGGAGCTTTCACAGTGCCCGGCCACCCTGACGACATAGGGTCAAAAGAGTTTCGAGTCTCAACCTAGAGTACATGGTGGCTAGCCACTGCTTTCTCCCAGGGAAACTCTCATCTCCGATAGTGGAAGTGCAACATTCACAATTCATTCAACAGCATATATGCATTTATTCTTAGCCATAATCATGGCTCTGCCGTAACAGGGCAATAGACTAGCCATCCGGCTCATGGTTAAATCCATAACCATCCAATTCATTATCAATTACGGCCCTTTGGCCCATGGCATAACAAGCACTTCCACCGCCATCCTCCGCATCTCACATAATTATCTTTGATCCTCATTGATCATTCATTTTACCCTTGCTTCACTCGCAAGTTACCACATTCTCTAGCTCCTTTCCTCATTGCTAGGCTTATCATAATGATTTAAGACACAAGTGGTGAGATCGGAGGCTTAGAAGTGTGAAATTTGGCTTTTAAAACTCAAAATCAACTTTGGGATGAAAACAGGGCCACACGTACGCGTACTCCACGCGCACACGTGGATTGGCCACAAAACTCATCGGCGCGCAAGTGTCATACACGCGGATGCGTGGATTGAAAAATAGCCAACGACGCGTACGCGTCAGCCACGCGCACGCGTGGGTGCATTTGTGCGCCAGGCACAAAATTGGCACAACTTTGGCACAACTCTCGGGAAAAAGGCTGGAATTGGGTGCATCACATCGACGCGCCCGCTGATGAGTGGGTTTTTGACGGTTTAGAATTTCACAAATGAAATCTCGTTGTAAAGTATAGTCTCTAAACCAACAATAATCCCTTCATACAAAAATTTTGTTTGTCACAAGTACAAACCCCTAAAATCTATAAACCGAAGTATTTAAACCTCGGGTCGTCTCTCAAAGGACTTGCAGGGTAGTGTTCTTGTTATTGGTTATGAACTTGTTTATTTTGGGGTTTTAGATGAGAAACATGAATAGTAAAGGGTAATAAAATTTTATTAACAAAATGGTCTTGGCAAGGTTTGGTTGTCAAGGGTCTTCATCATTATCACTAGCCACAAGTATGGTAGTTGCAAGGATTAATCCCACTTAGTCATCCTTAAGTCAATTAACAAAGGAAAGTCAAGAGAGTTATATCAATCCTAGTCCATAAATCCTAGCTTTTCACTAATTGGATTAATGAAGGCTATAGTCAATGGCTATCAACTATCAATCAATTGGACACTAGTAATTCAAGAAATCCTAAGTTACCTTCTCAAACCAAGAACATAAAATTCTATTCTAACATTCCTCCAAGCATTTAATCAAGCACTTGGAAGGTACAAAAGAAAAGTATAGCAAATCACAACAAGAATGAATTCTAACAACAATTGAATGCAAAGAATTAACAACAACAATCAAGAAAATCACAATTATCATGAATTACCTCAATATTGCATTATTGAAAGAAAACAAAGGAACAACAATCTATCCAAAACAAAATAAGGAATTACAATTATTAAAGCACATAACTAGAAAGAGAAAGAGGAGGAAAGTAAGAATTGATAAAGGAGAAGTGAATTAAAGCATGAATTAAACCTAGATCTAAGAGGAGAGATTAACCTAAACCTAATCCTAATCCTAGAGAGAAGTGTGAGCTTCTCTCTCTAAAAAACTAACTCTAAACTAAAACTAACTCCTAGTGAATCAATCTATGCCTTCCCCTTTCATCCTTGGTCCTTTTAATCTTTTCTACCAGAATTCTGGCGCCAAAATGGGTCCAGAAACTCTCCAAAATTGTCAGGCACGTGTTGCTTTAATGAGATCACGTGTGGACTGTGATGCGTGCGTGCACGGTACGCGTGCGCATCCTCAGCTGATTCCGCAATGTGCGCGTGAGCGTGCTTGGCCGAGATCAATTCTTTGGCTTTTCTATGCTTCTCTCCACTTGTATGCTTCCTTCCTTGCTCCTTTGATCCATGCCTAGCCTATTTCAATCCTGGAATTACTAGCAAACACATCAAGGCACCTTATGGAATTAAGGAGGAATTAGAATTCATCAAAATAAGGCTTAAAAAGCATGTTTTTACAATTAAGCGTAAATACGGGAGAGATTACAAAATCATGCTAATTCCTTGGCTAAATGTGACAAAAGGTTGATGAAATGCTCTAAATTCAATACAGGATAAACCCTAAAAATGGGGGTTTATCATCCGCGCATACCACGCGCATGCGTGGATGGTGCCTTCTTGAAGAACAACACGCGCGCGCCAAGTGCGCCTACTCGTGGGGTCATTCTGCTAAAAATTTTCTAAGTTAAAAGCTGCAGAATTCACAGATTCAACCACCAATCTTCCAATGGACATAACTTTCTCATTTTAAATCGTTTTTCGCCCGTTCTTCGAACGGCATGAACATCCTGGATCCAATTTCATTTCTAAATAAGTTTGGTACAAAATGGGGATCCGTAGCCCAAGTTATATCCCGTCAAAGTATGCCCAAAAACCATATTTTCATACAAAACCACAAGGTGCCATTTTCAAAACAAGCCATTTTCAATTTTTTTTTTAAAATCAACCAAAACATGCCAATTTCAACCTTTTTTGAAATCAATCAAAATGTACCAAAATCAATATCAAGCCTCCTCAACTCATACATCAACCCTCCACCACAAGTCACAAAACATCATCCCACCATTTTAACACTTCTCAATCATATGGCCAAGATACAAATACATAAACATATCATACATACTTTCTCATCCGAATTTCCAATAATACAATTTCCAATTAACCATCATTACACACACTCAATATCATACTCACCACCAACATGGTGTCACCCACAATTCAACTTCAATTACTCATCAAGCATATATCACAACATGCATAATTCTCATACATCATACCATCAAGGCATCAATAATCATCATCACATATATGACCACATCATATATCTCAACCATTCAACAACATCAATAATTCAATGCCTATTTTAGGGCCTCTAGCCTAAGTATTTCCTACCACATTACATATTGGATACGAGAAACCGAGATCATACCTTAGCGGATTTCCCAAGCTCAACCGGAGCACTTCCAAACCACTTGTCCACAAGCCCTCTAGGTCTCAACACCTCCAAGAATAGATTTTTACCACCAAAAATCTCTTTTCAAATTTTCCAAGGTCTCAATCAAGCCCCAATATTCACATACACACAACATAAGCCACAATCATCATACCCATACACAACATCTCAATACCCAAACATCATAGAACAACAAATTACACTAGGGTTAAAAATATTACCATACCCAAGGTCTAAGGAGGCAAGATTAATCTTCTCCTTTAAGAGAGTTTGGTCCTATAACATCAAAGAGCCCAAAATCTAAACATTTTTGCTCATGAAACTCGAAAACAAGGCTAGAAATTCGAAGAACAAAACATGGCTTATCTCAATATTGGTTGCATGGGTTTTGTAGAGCTCTCCACGTGAACGTGTGGCCGCAAACGGTGCGGCAATCGGAGCTCTAGATCAAAAGTTATGGTAGTTTGAAGATCAAGTGAGAGATAGAAGTTTGAAAGAGTGCTCTTCCCCTCCCTTACTCCATTTCAGGTGTGTGTGTATCAAATAAGGAGAGAGAGTGCTGAAAACTAGGATTTTGGTTTAGTTTAGTTGGGCCAAGGGCCCACTTTGGGTCCGATTGGCCCGGTTTGGCCCGTTCGGTCCAATCTTAGCCCGATTTCGATAAAATTGGTACCGAAATTCTCGTCTCAATCTTCTCTATCATATTAAGCCATAAAAATCACATTTTTGGCTTCCTAGAATAAATTCTCATTTATGGGTTAATTAGCCGTTAATTAACAGAGTCTTACATGCAGCCTCTAATTTGTGTTTTCTGGGCAAAAAACTGGGTCAAAAACAGCCAAAAAATCACCCCCAGCAATTTCTGATACGTCCATCACGTGTCTCTATCACGCGTACACATCGTCCACACGTATGCGTCACTTGTCCATGAGATAATCCACGCATACGCATGCTTCACACGAGCACGTTGCCTAACAACAAGGCAACTATGGCAAATTATATATCGTTGCGAAGCCCCGAATGTTAGCTTTCCAATGCAACTAAAACCATCTCAGTTGGACTTCTGTGGCTCAATTTATGATCGATTGAGTGCGAAGAGGTCAGGCTGGACAACTCAGCAATTCCTTCAATTTTTTGTATTCCTTCCACTTTTGCATGCTTTCTTTCCATCCTCTAAGCCATTCCTGCCCTATAAACCCTGAAATCACTTAACACACATATCAAGGCATTGAATCGTATTAAGAGAGGATTAAAATTAGCAAAATTAAGGCCAAAGAAACATGTTTCCAATCATAGCACAAATTCAGGAAGGAAAATGTAAAACATGCGAATTCTGTGAATAAGTGTGAGAATAGTGGACAAAATCCACTCAATTAAGCACAAGATGTACCACGAAATATTGGTGCATCAGAGAGTTTTAAAGCTTTCAAGTTTTTGATCATTTGAAATAAATGAGGCCTTCAGTATTTATAGACCTCAAGTGATTACTATTTTGTTACTATTTGCCGACATACTGTTTACTTTTACTGTTTGCCGACATTTACTATTTTGCCGAAATATATTATTTGCTTTTACTGTTTTTCCAACATTTACTGTTTCTCCCTTTTTTTACAGAGATCATTTTCTTTTTTATTGGGATTTTACATTGATTTCATATATGGTTCTTATTGCTATTCTATTACATTTCAAAAGGGTATTGAGAATCTTCAAAGTAATGGGCCGGACTATATTGAACTTCTTCGTCTTCTCCAAGAGGCACGGCCTAGATTTCTTGTAATGAGTTATGGATATCTTCTTCTAATGTTGCTGGTGCGTGAAATTTGAACTCACACAACTAAACCGGCAAGTGCACCGGGTCGTCCAAGTAATACCTTAGGTGAGTGAGGGTCGATCCCACAAGGATTGTTGGATTGAGCAAGTAATGGTTATCCTGTAGATTTTAGTCAGGGCGAATAGAAAAGGTAGTGGTTATTGTAGGCACATAAAACATAATAATAAATAAAGTAATACTAAACTGGTGTAGAAACAATGTTGGAAAATCAATTAAGGCCTTGGGGATACTTGTTCTTCCATATCAATACTTCTTACTGACTACTTTAACAATGAGTGATTCATTCAATAGCAAGGCTGTAAGTGATTAAAGCCGGGGCTAGTGGTCATTAATCTCCCCTGCTCCACATCAGACACCGGTGCTAATGGTCATTCAATATGAACGAGGGTGAAGCTCACACAATTCAATCTCGGGTGATCCTACTCAAAATGCCACAGACAAGGTCAGATCTTCCGAATCAGAGAATGATGCTCATTATTCTAGCCTTAACACCACAGAGACCTCAATTATCCATGACTAATGAGATTTCATGTCACGTATCCTAATTAGCCCAGATAACTTGTTGCAACCTGTGATGTATTCTCAAGCTGTAGCTCTATTATCCGGCTAAGGCTTCGCAAGAGCTCATGTAGAATAAGGGGTCATACTCTCGTTTCACCCCAAATTCATAATTATGAAAAACAATAATACATCATAAAATGGAATCAAACATATATTAGATTAGAAAAGTTATAATATTAATCCATGGGAATGAGCAGAGCTCCTATCCTTAACTTAGGAGGTTTAGTTGCTCATGCTTTACAAAGAAAATAGATAAGAAGGTATAATGTAATGTGTCTTTGCTTCTCCCCTTTTGGGAGGCATGATCCTCAGGACGAAGGAAGTCCATTATTTATAGTAAAATATCTAAGACTAAACCTAAAAGATATTGTTCTTAATTTAAAAAATTACAAAAAGAAAATAAAATAAGTTAAGAAGTGCTAAAATCCACTTTGGGCCCACTTTGGTCATGTGCTTCATATGCATGGCATTCAACTTGGGCTTCTGGGCGTTGAACGCTCATTAGGAGGGTGATCATGCTGTTTTCTTGCTCCCTGGGTGGCATTGAACTCTAGTCTTGGGCGTTCAACACTGGGCTTGCTCCTCTTTAGGCGTTGAACTCTAGTCTTGGGCGTTCAACATGGAGGCTGGTCCTTCTTGGGTGTTAAACTCCAAAGGTGGTCGTTCAACGCCCGTTTTGGGCAGTGATTCCAAAAGAAAAGTATAAACTATTATATATTTCTGGAAAGAATTGGAAGTTAAATTTTCAACGCCGTTAAGAATGCATCAATTGGACCTCTGTAGCTCAAGATATGCTCATTGGAATGCACAGAGGTCAAGATTTGACAGCATCTGCTATCTTTTCTTTGCCTCTGAATCAGACTTTGCCAAAACTTGACAATTTCACTCAAAAATCATGTAAAATCATAAGAAAAATATAAAAACTCAAAGTATCATCCAAAATGTGATTTTTTCTCTAAAACATACTAAAACATAATAAAACTTGACAAAATGTGCTAAAAAACACTAAGGAAATGGTACTAAAAAGGGTACAAAATATCCACTAATCATAACACCAAACTTAAACTATTGCTTGTCCTCAAGCAACTAAAAACAAAGTAGGATTAATGAGAAGAGAAAGATACAATAAGTCTTAGAGTTTTCAGGGAAGCTCATTTCCAAATATTGAATGGGGCAATTAACTCCTTACTTCTGAACAGCTTTGACATCTCACTTTCCTTTGAAGCTCAGAAATATTGGCATCCCTTGGAACTAGAATCCGTATGATATTATTGATTCTCTTCTTTTTAGTTTTTTCTTGATTCTTGAATACAACTTCTTTTTGGTGCTTTGTACCTTTGAGCCTAGTTGTGACTCTAAGCATTTTGTTTTCAAGTATTACCACCGGATACATAAACGCTATAGGCACTAAACTAAGGGAACCCTTTGGATTCGAATTTAGCTTTGCTTAAATTCCCAGACAATGGTTCCCAAAGTTCTTAAGCGTACTCTTTAGCTTTGGATCACGACTTTAACTACTCAGTCTCAAGCTTTTTACTTGACACCTTCACACCACAAGCATTTAGTTAGGGATAGCAACTCATTTGAGCTTTTTAGGCCAATGTTGACCCTTCTAACTATTGATGCTCAAAGCCTTGGACCCTTTTCTTGGTTTTCTTTTTTTTGTTGTTTCTTTTGCTTCAAGAATCAATATTTTTTATTTTTTAGAGAACCAATAATACTTCTCTAAATTCACTGTTCTTCAAGAGCCAACATGCTTAAATTCAATGTCAATTATGCATAGTTAAATAGTTCTATTTTGGTTCTTTTTCTGTTTGATTCTAATTGTAACCATTACTTGAATTCTGAATACGACAACCTTTGATTTTATAAATACTTCCCAACAAAAATAAAATAAATAATTTCTTTATATAGTTACAACATGCTTTTATCTAAAAGTACTACTTAGTCTTTATTTATTTTTACAAGAGTACTTTACCTTAGATTTTTTTTTTCATTTGAACATAATTTGATCCTTCTGTAACATTATTCAAATTTTTATATATATTTACTTAATTATGTATCTACGAACTCTTTAAACTTTCTAAAGCAAGATTTCTGCTTTCATTTCAGTTAATTTTTATTTAATAAACTTCACACAAATCATTTTAATTTAAATTTGATCTAGTATAACATAATATTTACTTTTATTTAGTTTTTTTTTTGAAAAGTATTGAATTTATATACTTTCTTTAGAAAAAGATAAACCAATTTCCTTAGGTTCAATTTGAAGTTGTTCTAAATTGCTGTACTCTCTTTCCTATTATTGCCCATGTCGAAGCTCTTTGATTTAGAATTCCTTCTTAAGCTTTTGAATTAACTCCCTTTATGCTACACTTCATTACTTATATACATCCTTGTTTGTTGATAATCTCGCGTGTTCTTTCAAATCCTTGCGAAGTACCATCCTTGCTCAACTGTGAACCTGAGCATTATCCCGATTTCTTGCAAATACTATTTGTGTCATTTGTAATTTTCTCAAGTTTAGTATTTCTTATATATTAGTTTTTAGGGACGCGATTTGTGCACGCATAAAATGAATTTGATAAGTGTACGAGGTTATAAGGAGTTGCGGAGTTTCAAGGTAACGCAAACATCTATACTTTGTTCAGTTACGTCAATTGTTTATTTCATATCTTCTCTTTTATTAGGTAAGATGATCTTCCTCTTAAGTTTATATATTCCTTGTGGATCTTTCATTTGATTGTGTTCCTACACATTCCCCTGAATTTGGTAAATGACGTCCTTGACTCTAGTCACTTTCTTATGAATCTTGTACCTTGATTCAGCTTGAAATCAATTCTAATGAATGCACCATTTTCTTCTTATCATCTTTATTGAAGTTCTTTAATTTTTTCATATGTCCGCCTCTTATTTATAAATTGCTATTTGAATCTTTAAGAACATTTATCCTTGCCATTATACTTCTCTTTATAAAGTCTTGTACTCTTTGACATAACATTGAAATTGTTTTGGGTATGATGCCGACCCTTGAATCTTTGAAAATGTAAATTGCCCCTTTTTATTATGTTGTATTGGCTTAAGTGTTCTAAATCGTGCGTTCAATTTGATGTGTCGTTCTTTTTCTCTTTTCTTGAGATGTAATTTAAATTTCCTCGCTTCACCATTTGCACCTTACGCATATCTTGATCTGCTTACACTTCTGACTGTGTTAAGGCTCTGGCAACACGGCTATTGATTCCATATTCCTCCACGAACTATGAAACCCCCGTAATCATTTGAAGTTGTTCCGCAATAATTCATCACCATAGTCTTCAATCATTCATTTTTCATGAAATCTCATACTTCTTCAACTCAACTTAGATATGTTTCAAGCTAATACACTGATTTTCTTCTTATTGATCCTATTGAATTTCTTTGATGCAAAGGTTATCCTTGAAGTTGTCAATTGATTTCTTTCTAGTAAACTTTATTGCTTGAGCATTCTTGTTTACTTGCAATTGCATTTATTCTTTCAAATTCTCGCAAACGCGATCCTTGTCGCTTTTCTTCCTTTTCTATTTCCTACTATCATTCTGAGTATACTCGAGATTAGTTTTGGCATTTTGTGCGACTGTTAGACTTAGTAAACGACACATTAGTCCTTTAGGACACGTTTGGTGAATGCAAAAGGTGAAACTCGTAAGTGTACAACGTCACAGGGAGTTTTGAAGCCTCGTTTTATGTGAAAGAGTTCTGTTGATGTGGAACTTATGGCCAGTAGTAATATTTGCAAAGTGTTTGACAAAATTGAGAATCTTCGGATGAATTGTTCAATGAAGTACGGTTGAGAATAGTGAAGATAAGTTATGTTGAAGTTTAAATAGTTAAATCTCTGAAGTTGGTATGAGATCAGTATGCGGACGTTAAGCACATCATTTTAACCCCATCTTGTTTTATAATCTTTTGCTGCCTTGCTTTACCATCACATGTTTGAAACATATCACTTTGTACATCAAGCCTATCTTGTAACTTCTATGTCGCATCACACTTATATCTTTTATACCTTTATGACATATGAAAATCCTGGTATTTGAAGCTATATGTATATATATACTGAGAACTTTTTGCTTTTTCTTTAAATAAGTTCAAGAGTGAAGTGATATGAAAATCTCTTTTATTTTATATCAATTTTCGAGGACGAAATTTTTTATAAGGTGGGTAAGATGTAAGACCCAAGACTTTTCAAAAGTCCTATTTTGAATCAATCTCAAATCATATATTTATTTATAGATTTAATTTCAAAAATTATTTTTATTGAAAATAATTAGAGGCAATTAATTGGATTTGAGATAAATTAAGGTTTTTATCCAAACTCTATACCTATGGATTATTTTCCTATTTATGATTTAAAGTTCTAGAAATTTGAAATAATGAGTTTGGTTATTTAAATTAGAATTTTGTCTAATTTTATAATTATTGAATTATTTTCTATATTTAAACTATAAAGTTGGTAGTTATGAGATAATAAGAATTTTATATGATTCGATTTTAGATGCTTTATATTTATATCATTTAATACTTTAAGTTAAAGATAAAGAAAATTAATTATATTACCATGTATTTTCAATCAGAGTAATTTATTGAAAATCAATTAATAATTTTATACCACAAATAATATTTTAAAGTAATTTTAGAGATTAAATTAGTTGTCCAAATATTAATACTTTATGCTCTAATTTTTTTAAAATTACTAAAATATCCCTATACCTAATTTTTACCAAAACCTAAATCCCTAAAATATCACCTTAACTCTAATTTCCCTAAACCAGCTGCCACTACCCCTCAACCCCCCTAACTCTTTCACATTTGTAACCTAAACCCACACACGTTGAGATGGAGAGGAAGAGAAGGGGAG
>NC_029776.3:31667009-31734750 GCF_000817695.3 Arachis duranensis
TCGCGCACCGTCGAGCCTTGTCGTCGTCACGCATGACGTCACCACTGTTGTCAATCGAAGCCGCCGCTCGCGAAGCCAAACCGCCGTTGAGCCTGAAGCTGAAGGCAGGTAGTTACCACTGCTGTCATTAGGGCACGTTGTTGCTGCTGTTGGGTTCGCCACAGGGAGGAGTCTGAGCAAGGGAAGGAAGAAAGTGACGATGGATACCTTCGCTGCTGTTGCTGTTACTATCAGTGTTCCGGAGCTTGCAGTTACTGCTGTTGGTAAAGAGATTTCTTGCTTTCGATTCCCATCCTTTCAATTTCTAGGGATATTGTTATCACTGAGATGTTATTGCAGCTGCCGCTGAGGTTTTCCGCCATCACCGAAGCCGCTGTGGGGACAGTTCAGAGCTGCTGCCATTGCTTCGTCTCCATGTTTCTCCTTTGTTAAGTAAGCATATCTTTTTCAAAACCTTCACCGCTAGTGTATGTATGCTCTGTTATGAATTTGATAAAGATTTTAAGATGTTGGTAACGTAGGTTCGGGTTCCGGTTATTGCGTGTCGCGCTTAGAGTTGCGGTTGCTACTACGGATAGTGGATAAAGCTGAAGTTACGGCTGCTGCTGTCACTGGCCGAGAAAAAAATGGTTTTTGACGAATTTTGGTTTTGCGAGTTTCGACTTTGAGGTAGGGGCGCTTTTCTTAAACTTGTTTTACTTTCCAGGGTTGTTATAAATCGATATTAAAACGTAAAATATATTTTTTGTGATTTTGTGAGTCTTATGAATTGAATTGAGTTGTTTTATTTGAATGAGATTATTAGTTTGATTGATAGACTAATCGATTGAGAAAGTGGGATATTTTGATTAGTTGATTGATGTTGTTAAAGTGGTTTTCCTTGAATTATTGGAGGAGATTTATTATTCGTATTTAGTTTAATTTTGGAAATGTTTGAATTTAGAAAAGATTTAATATTGAAATTTGATTCGATATTAAACCTGATTTGATATCGAAATTTGATTTTAAAATAAATTTGGAAAGGACTTGATATTTGAAAATAGTTTATTTATTGAAAATGATTTGTTATTTTGGAAGTAATTTGAAAAGGGTTTGAGGAATGGTTTGGTTTGAAACTATTTGAGAAGACCGAGAATTCTTAACTATTGATTGATATTGTTGGTTGAAGTTGGTTTAAATTGCGATTTATAGGATTGGTTGATTAAATTCTGGATTTTGTAACTTCCTTGGATTGAGTGTAGTTGTGATAATGATTATTGGAAGTGATTTGACTGATTAGCAAGCGTTTGGTTTCATTTTGTTGGGACCCGAAAAGGGTGGCAGTGTCCGAGTTTTAGAGGAGATGCTGCCAAAATTTTATAAAATTGGAAGTTTTTTTTGAAGTAATTGATTAAAAAGATTTGTTTTTAAATATTATATATTTTAAGATTGATTTATTTATCAAAAAAAGAATTATATTTTGAATTGGGATTGTTAATGGATGGAATGGAAAGAAGGATGATGATGATTTTCTTTGAAATATGGTTTTTGAATGAATTTAGAAATGAGATTTGGATTGATGAATGATGATGTTGAGAATGATGAGAATGTTGAGATATGGATTGAGAATGTTGAAATATGATCTTTGAATTATTCATTTGGCTTATGAATTTGAATTATCTGAGATACGAGGTTCCCTGGATAAAGTACCGTGGCTTGTCACCATGTAAGTGTGACCGGGCACTATATAAATTGCCGAGAATGTTACCCCCATTAAGTAATATTGATTATTTGAGAAAAAACTATGCATAGACTCTTCGGGATGCACGTCGGGGGACAGTCTAAGGACAATTCAGACTTATCGGGTTGGCCAGATAACCGACAGATGAGTCTCATCATCCATAGGACAGGCATGCATCATATGCATCTGTATGCTTTGCTTGGGTTTGAACTTGTTTTGGTTTGCCTAATTGCTAAACTGTTCTTAACTGCTACTTGAACTATTTGCTGTAACTGCTACCAACTTGTGCTTTCCTTGTCTATCTTGCCTGTGTTTGTCCTAGCGTGCTACATTTGAGAATGATTTTTGGTGCTAAAGTAATAATTGTGTTGTTTGATTGCGTGGTTGGTTTCTGATTAACATTTTCTTATGAGAAAGGAAAGGTTTCGGATTTCTGAAAGATTAAACATTGTTTCTTTGAAAAGCTTTTGAACGATTACCTGTTGGTTTTTAAAATATTCATAAGGCAATGATAATCACTAAGTTTGAAAACAGTTTTCTTATTAAATATCTTCTTATGACAACTTTAAAACTCTGTGGTGAGACCGTGTGGTTAGGTTCTCACCCCCTACAGCTTTACCTTTTTTCAGGAAATGGATGAAGCATTATGAGGAGTTATACTGCGTTTGGGGTTTAGGCTTATATGTTGTTATATTAATTAAATTATTTTCTTCTCTCGTCTTTGTTATTACAAGTTTGTAAGAGGGGTATGAGTTGTACGTTTTATATGTATATTATATTATAAGATATTATGTAGGGAGTCTTGTATATGAATCTATGCTTGCTTGTATTTTTTTTCTAAAGATAAAGTATTTATTTTTGATTTTCAGAGAAATCAGCAATACGGTGTTAAGTCACAGGCTTCTATTTTAATATTAAGTATATAAAGTAGTTGTAATACTTCTTGCTATCAGAGTGGCGCAGGCGGAAGCGTGACCTTCTAGTAGTGAGGGTGTTACAGAAAACAAAGAAAATCCTAGTAGTGATCATGCAAGAGCTAGAATAGAAACTGAAAATAAGAGAGAAAGGGATGATAAAACTTAACCACCTCAGTTATGATGGTTGCTTAGGCTGTGCTCTTCTATGAAGATGATTCACCTTCTTTTGGTGCCATTGATGATAATATACACCTAGAGCTTGCTCTGCAACACCAAACATAAAAATTTTGCTTGTCCCCAAGCAAAGAAAAATTGGTCCTTTCTGTTCCCTTATGGACGTTGAACGCCCAAGCTTTCTTCTCCCTTCTGGCGTTGAACACCAGGAAGGGGCACCCTCCAGGGTGTTTTGTTCTCCATTCTGGGTTCGTCTATCCCTATTCTAAATAATATGAATGATCACAAATATTAGAAAAGTTAGGAAAATTATATAAATCAAAGACAAAGAAAAATTTACCAACAAAAATTTAAAAGAGAACTGAAATTAAAACATAATTAAACTAAAGGATACTTATAGTTGGGTTACCACCCAACAAGCGCTTCTTTAATGTCATTAGCTTGACATTTGATTGTTGACTTTTCTTTCTCTTCTTTCAGTTGATTAAAAGAAATGACTCCAAGGGGAAAGAAGAGAAGATTAGTGCCCTTGTATTTGAATTTCTCCTAAAAAGCTTTTTGCTATTATTATCAGCTTGATTCTCCTTGCTTGTTAGGGTAGGGGTTGTATTGTTTCTCCATCCCCTATGCATCTTTCTCATGAGACCTTCCTCCTTGGTATGTAGTGATTGCCCAACACCAAACTTAGGTTTGATGTCTGGGAAAACTATATGAGTTTCCACCAAGGGAGGAGGCTTCAACATTGTACTCTGCATGCAAGTACCTCTTTTGTCAGGGGGTCTTGGAGGTTTAAAGGCCTTGAAAACCATGTAATCCTTATGTAACCTTAGCATCAATTTGCCTTTCTCAGCATCAATGAGGTTTCTTCCATTAGAAAAAGTCCTTTACTCCAAAACCTCAGCAAAAGGAATATTGATTTGCAGCTTCTTAAAGACCTCCAAGAACTATGAGTAGTTCTCATCCTTAGTCTTCTTTTGGAGCTTCTGAGGATACGGTGTTTGAAGCTCTTGAATGGGTGTCATAGAGGAGGAATGTGACAATGTAGCCTCAGCCTTTTCCGAAACTTCTCTCTCCTCTGACCCTTTAGCAGCTTGCACTTCCTCCTTTGGTACAGATTCAGCATCCATTATGATGGCCTTATACTCTTCGCTTGGGGTAGGCACTGTGTCACTGGGAAGAGTGAGAGGTCTTTTCAGTTTCTTGGGAGGATTCCTCTTAATGACTGCACTGTACTCCTTAGGAAGCACCACTGTACCTACTGGCTTTCAATCCCTCTTGTTGTCAGCATTTTCTTCATGAACTTGGCATATGAAAGCATTTGTTCAAGAGCCTCTGTAAAGGGGAGTTTGATCTCCAACTTCTTGAAAACTTCTAGGAATTTGGAGAATTGCTTATCCTTTTCTATCTTCTAAAATCTCTGAGGATATGGTAACTTGGCCTTGTACTCTGGGGCTTTAAGTAGTGCAGGATGAGTGTCCAGAGTGACTAGAAAAGAATTGTCAGGATGTCTAAGGAGCATGTCCTCTAAATTGGCATTTATGTCTCCTCCCATTTCTGGATGTTGAATGCCCTTGGTAGTGCCCTGGGTTGCTGTGTCTTCACTCTCTGGTGTTTTCTCTTCATCATGCTCTCTATTTTTCTGAGTTTGGGCATCCAGTGCCCTACCACTCCTCAATCGAATAGCTTGACACTCCTCTCTTATCTATTCAGATATTTGCTATTTGACCCAGCTCAACTGTGCTTCCATATTCTTGTTGGAAGCTCAGGTCTCCTATAATACTTCTTGCAAGCTTAGCACTTGTTTTGTGAGAAAGTTCAGCTGCTAGGTTAAAGATTTATTTTTTTCAGGAGTGTTAGGTTCGGTGGACACTGCCTTGACTTCCCTTTCATTGAGGTCTCACCGGATGAGTATAAATATTGATTGTCGGTGACCATCTCAATGAGCTTATCAGCTTTTTCAGTTGTCTTCTTCATGTGTAAAGAGTCACCCACAGAATTATCTAGGGACATCCTAGCTATGTCTGAGAGTCCGTAATAGAAAATATCCAGCTTGACCCAATCTGAAAATATTTCAATGTGGCATCTTCTGAGCATCAACTTGTACCTCTCCCAAGCATCGTAGAGGGACTCACTCTCTCCTTATTTAAAGGTCTAAATGTCTATCCTCAACTTAGTCAGCTTCCTTGGGTGAATGAACCTGTTCAGGAACTGGTCAACAACCTTATCCCAAGTGTTCAAACTCCGCTTGGGCTAGTTGTGAAGCCAATTCTTTGCTTGGTCCCTTACAACAAATGAAAAAAGCATCAGTCTGTAGACTGCAAGATCTACTCCATTGGTCTTCCTGTGGGAGTCCATGAAACTGACAATTTTGTTGCACTAAGACGATCAACTCTGGATTGAGCTCAAAATGATCTACTCCAATAGGAGGTATACTAATGCTGCTTCCACAGAAATCAGGATTGGAAACTGTATAAGAGTCTAGAGTTCTCCTGATTTGTGTATTTTCCTTCGGATCCATAGTGATTTCGGTATTCCTAAACCTGACAAGAGACCAGGGAAAGTGGGAGTCTCTACATCAAAGTCTAGAGAATTCTCGGTGAGATATCCAAAGAAATAAGAATTAAAATATATTTTTTATAAAAAATTTAGAAATAATTAAATAAAATAAAATAGAAAATAAAAAACTAAATTGAAAATAAATAAAATAAAAAAATAATTTAAAAATTTTGAAAAATAAAAAAAATTAGAATGAAAGAGGGTTAAAAATTTTCAAAATTCAAGAAGAGGGAGAAAACACTAAAGAAATACCAAACTTTAACATTTGAATTTAAATGAAAATAAGATAAGATAAAAAAAATTAAAAGTTAAGGGAAAAGATAAATAAGATTAAGATCAAGATAAGATATGATTCAAAAATTAAAAAGAAATTAATTAACTAAGAAAATCACTAAAGGGACATCAAACTTTTAAAATTTAAAATAAGATAAGGCAAACAACTAACTAACAAGAATTGAAATTAAAGACGAGGAGTTTATTTTGAACATTCTCAAAAATTAGAAAGAGAAAGTCAAATAAAGATTTTGAATTTCAAAAATTAGAAAGAAAAAGTTAAGAGAAAGAAACAAGATAAGATAAGATTTAAAAATTTAAAGATTTTGAAATTCAAATTTAAAAGAAAGAAAAACTAACAAAATACTAAACTTTTAAAATTTAAATTTAAAATAAAAATAAGATAACAAAATTTTAAAAATTAAGGAAAAAGATAAGATAAAGATTAAAGATCTAGAAAAATAAATAAGATATGATTAAAGAAAATTAAATTAAACAAAAAAATCACTAATGGAACACCAAACTTAAAATTTTGAATCAAGATAAGATAAAGATTAAGAAATTTTCAAAAATTCAAAGGAAAGAATTTAAAAAATTTTTGAAATTCAAAAAGAAAGAAAAAATGTGAACACCAAAATTTTAAAATTTAAAATTAAATCAAAATAAGATAATGATGGAAAAATTAATCTAAAATTTTGAATTTTTAAAAGAAAAGGTTTTAAAAAGTTTTGAATTCAAAAAGAAAAGAAAAAGAAGACACCAAAATTTAAATTTGAATTTAAATCAAAATAAGATAACAAGAAAATTTGAAAATTAAAATGAGAAAGATAAGCAAAATTACATTTTACAAGAAAAATACTAAAAGACACCAAGCTTAAAAATTTTGAAATCAAACTAGCACTAATTTCGAAAAAGTGGAAAGAAAAATACTACAAGATACTAAACTTAAAAATTTTGAAATCAAACAATAGGAAACACCTAAAAATTTTGAACAAAGAGAAAGAAAAAAAGAACAATTTTCGAAAATCAAGAGAAAGATAATTAAACAAAAGCAAATAAAAATACCCGATCTAAGCAGCAAGACAACCGGTAGTTTGTCAATCTCGAACAATCTTCGGCAACGGCACCAAAAATTTGGTGCGTGAAATTTGAGCTCACACAACTGAACCGGCAAGTGCACCAGGTCGTCCAAGTAATACCTCAAGTGAGTGAGGGTCGATCCCATGAAGATTGTTAGATTGAGTAAGCAATGGTTATCCTGCAGAATGAAAAAGAATAATAATTAAAGTAATACCGAACTGGTGTAGAAACAACGATGGGAAATCAGTTAAGGCCTTGGAGATGCTTGTTCTTCCAGATTAATACTTCTTACTTACTACTTTAACAATGAGTGCTTCATTCAATGGCAAGGCTGTAAGTGATTAAAGCCGGGGCTAGTTGTCATTAATTTCCTCTGCTCCATAATTCTTTTGGGCTGATTCCATATTCCTAAATGGTATTTTACTATTTGTTCTTTTGAGCTATTTGGAGGAATTTGTTTAAGAATTCTCCCATATCCTAATTTTGCTGCATCTGTTTCTACGATTAATTTAGCCAATGGATCCAGTATACTTATACAAGGGTATTTCTTTTATCGCATTTATGGAGGTGGATTTTTTCTTAATCTCTTATAAAGAGGTTCACATGTGACTCTTATTCCTGGTAAGAATTTAGCTACATAATTTATACATCCTAAAAATCTGTGTAATTATATTTTGTTAGTTATTTCATTTGAAAATTTATCTGCAAATTCAATTACTCTTTTAATAGGCATTATAGTCCCTTAATAGATTTTATATCCTAAAAATCTTACTTTAGTTATAAAATTTTCATTTTTTTCTGATAAAACTAACCCCTATTCTTTTATAATATTCATAAATTTTTCTAGATGATTGACGAGCGGATAATTTATACGCTTTTTGGCATTGTTTTCATATAGTTTTTAATAGGATTTAGTTAGTTTTTAGTATATTTTTATTAGTTTTTAAGCAAAATTCACATTTCTGGACTTTACTATGAGTTTGTGTATTTTTCTGTGACTTTAGGTATTTTCTGGCTGAAATTGAGGGACCTGAGCAAAAATCTGATTCAAAGGCTGACAAAGGACTGCTGATAATGATGGATTCTGACCTCCCTGCACTCGAAATAGATTTTTTGGAGCTGCAGAAGTCAAAATAGTGTGCTCTCATTTACGTTGGAAATTAGACATCCAGGGCTTTTCAAAAATATATAATAGTCCATACTTTTTCTCGAGTTTAGACGACGCAAACTGGCGTTCAACGCCAGCTTTCCGCCCTATTCTGGCGTTAAATGCCAGAAACAAGTTGCAAGCTAGAGTCAAACGATAGAAACAAGTTACAAACTGACGTTTAACTCTAAGGAAGACCTCTACACGTGAAAGCTTCAATGCTCAGCCCAAGCACACACCAAGTGGGCCCGAAAGTGGATTTCTGCATCATTTACTTATTTCTGTAACCCTAGTAACTAGTCTGATATAAATAGAACCTTTTACTATTGTATTAGACATCTTTGATCAGTTTTATGCTATCTTAGACTTTTATGGGGGCTGGCCATTTGGCCATGCCTACCCTATTTGTACTTATGTATTTTCAACGGTGGAGTTTCTACACACCATAGATTAAGGTGTGGAGCTCTGCTGTTCCTCGAGTATTAATGCAAAGTACTACTATTTTCTGTTCAATTCATGCTTATTCTTATTCTAAGATATTCATTCACACACAAGAACATGATGAATGTGATGATTATGTGACACTCATCACCATTCTCACTCATGAACGCGTGATTGACAACCACTTCCGTTCTACATGAAAACAACCTTGAATATATATCTCTTGGGTTTCTAATCAACAATTCACATCGACTTCCCTCTGACAATGGGACATCTAAATTCGAGATTAGAGTCCTCGTGGTATAGGCTAGAATCCATTGGCAGCATTCTTGAGATCCGGAAAGTCTAAACCTTGTCTGTGGTATTCCGAGTAGGATCTGGGAAGGGATGACTGTGACGAGCTTCAAACTCGCGACTGTAGGGCGTGGTGACAGACACAAAAGGATAGTAAATCCTATTCCTACACGATTGAGAACCAACATCTGATTAGCCATACGATATTTGTGCATGGTATATTTCATCCGAGACGAGAAATCCGACAGTTGATTAGCCGTACAGAAACCGTAGAGGACCATTTCACTGAGAGGATGGGAAGTAGCCATTGAAGACGGTGACACCCAGCATACAGCTTGCCATGGAAAGGAGTATGAAGGATTGGATGAAGGCAGTAGGAAAGCAGAGATTCAGAAGGAATAACGCATCTCTATACGCTTATCTGAAATTCCCACCAATGAATTACATAAGTATCTCTATCTTTATTTTATGTTTATTTATCTTTTAAATTATTAAAACTCCATAAACATTTGAATCCGCCTAACTGAGATTTACAAGATGACCATAGCTTGCTTCAAGCCGACAATCTCCGTGTGATCGACCCTTACTCACGTAAGGTTATTACCTGGACGACCCAGTGCACTTGCTGGTTAGTTGTGCGAAGTTGTGAAAAGAAGTTGAGATTACAATTGTGCGTACCAAGTTGTTGGCGCCATTGAGATCACAATTTCGTGCACCAAGTTTTTGGCGCCATTGCCGAGGATTGTTTGAGTTTGGACAACTGGCGGTTCATCTTGTTGCTCAGATTAGGTAATTTTCTTTTTGTTTTAATCCTTATTTTATTTTCAAAAAGTTTTCAAAAATCTTTCAAAATTTTTCTTCTTTTTCGTTTCTCTAAAAATAATTTTCAAATAAATCTAAAAAATTTGATAAAATCATAAAAACCAAAAATTTTGTGTTTCTTGTTTGAGTCTATAGTCAAGTTTTAAGTTTGGTATCAATTGCATCTTTTTAATTTTCAAAAACAAATTCGAAAATTCATGCATGTGTTCTTCATGATCTTCAAGTTGTTCTTAATGAGTCTCCTTATTTGATCTTCATATTTTCTTGTTTTGTGTCTTTTGTTGTTTTTCATATGCATTTTTGCATTCATAGTGTCTAAACATGAAAAATTTCTAAGTTTGGTGTCTTGCATGTTTTTCTTTTCTTGAACATTTTTCAAAAATAAGTTCTTGATGCTCATCATGATCTTCAAAGTGTTCTTGGTGTTCATCTTGACATTCATAGTGTTGTTGCATGTTTTCTTTGTTTTGATCTTATTTTTTCATGTTTTGAGTCATTTTTGTGGTTTTTCTCTTTCCTCATTAAATTCAAAAAAATAAAAAAATAACTTTTCCTTATTTTACTCATAAATTTCGAAATCTTTGGGTTGACTTAGTTAAAAATTTTAAAAATAAGTTGTTTCTTGTTAGTTAAGTCAAGATTTCAATTTCAAAAATGTATCTTTTTCAAAAATCAAATCTTTTTCATTTTTCTCTTTAATATTTTCAAAAATTTTAAAATTGATTTTCAAAATCTTTTTCTTAATTTTATAATTTTTGAAAACTTTACTAACAATTAATGTGATTAATTCAAAAATTTGAAGTTTGTTACTTTCTTGTTAAGAAAGGTTCAATCTTTAAATTCTAAAATCATATCTTTTAGTTTCTTGTTAGTCAAGTAATCAACTTTAATTTTAAAAATCAAATCTTTCTAAATTTCTTTCTCAAATCTTTTTCAAAATAAATTTCAATCATATCTTTTTAACCAAATCTTTTTCAAATCATATATTTTTCAAAATCAATTTCAAAATCTTTTCTAACTTCTTATCTTTTCAAAATTGATTTTCAAATCTTTTTCAACTAACTAATTGACTTTTTGTTTGTTTTACTATTTCTTATCTTTTTCAAAACCACCTAACTACTTTTCTCTCTCTAATTTTTGAAAATTTCTCACCCTTTTTCAAAATTCTTTTTAATTAACTAATTATTTTAAATTTTAATTTTAAGATTATTTCTTCTCCTTATTTTTGAATTCTAACTAATAATTAAAATAAAAACAAAAATATGTTTTTCTCTTCTTCTAATTTTTGAAAACTTCTCTCTCTCATCTCTTTCTATTCATTTATTCATTTACTAACACTTCTCTTCATCTTAAAAATTCAAACCCTCTCTTCCTATCTGTGTTTGAATTTTTCTCTTCTCCCTCTTCTATTCTTTTCTTCTTCTACTCACATAAAGGAGCCCCTATATCTGGGTAAAGAGGATCCCTATTATTTTCTATTCTCTTCTTTTTCATATGAGCAAGAGCAAGGACAAGGACATTCTTGTTGAAGCAGATCCTGAACCTGAAAGGACTTTGAAGAGAAAGCTAAGAGAAGCTAAAACACAACACTCTGAAGAGAATTTTACTGAAATTCTCGAAAAAGAAGTAGAGATGGCCGAACCCAATAACAATGGTGGAGGTGCAAGGAAGATTCTTGGTGACTTTACTGCACCAAATTCCAACTTCCATGGAAGAAGCATCTCAATCCCTGCCATTGGAGCAAACAATTTTGAGCTAAAGCCTCAATTAATTTCTCTGATGCAACAGAATTGCAAGTTTCATGGACTTCCATCAGAAGATCCTTTTCAGTTATTAACTGAATTCTTGCAGATCTGTGATACTGTTAAGACCAATGGAGTTGATCCTAAGGTCTACAGACTTATGCTTTTCCCTTTTGCTATAAGAGACAGAGCTAGAACATGGTTGGACTCTCAACCTAAAGATAGCCTGAACTCTTGGGATAAGCTGGTCATGGCTTTCTTAGCCAAATTCTTTCCTCCTCAAAAGCTGAGCAAGCTTAGAGTGGATGTTCAAACCTTCAGGCAGAAAGAAGGTGAATTCCTCTATGAAGCTTGGAAAAGATACAAGCAACTTACCAAAAAGTGTCCTTCTGACATGCTTTCAGAATGGACCATCTTAGATATATTCTATGATGGTTTGTTTGAATTGTCTAAGATGTCATTGGACCATTCTGCATGTGGATCTATTCACCTGAAGAAAATGCTTGCAGAAGCTCAGGAACTCATTGAAATGGTTGCAAATAACTAGTTCATGTACACCTCTGAAAGGAATCCTGTGAGTAATGGGACACCTCAGAGGAAGGGAGTTCTTGAAATTGATGCTCTGAATGCCATATTGGCTCAGAACAAAATGTTGACTCAACAAGTCAATTTGATTTCTCAGAGTCTGAATGGATTCCAAAATGCATCCAACAGTACTAAAGAAGCATCTTCTAAAGAAGAAGTTTATGATCCTGAGAACCTTGCAATGGCAGAGATGAATTACATGGGTGAAGCCTATGAAAACACCTATAATCCCTCATGAAGAAATCATCCAAATTTCTCATGGAAGGATCAACAAAAGCCTCAACAAGGCTTTAATAATGGTAGAAGAAACAGGTTTAGCAATAGCAAGCCTTTTCCATCATCCTCTCAGCAACATACAGAGAATTCTAAGCAGAGCCCCTCTAGCTTAGCAAACATAGTCTCTGATCTATCTAAGGCCACTCTAAGTTTCATGAATGAAAAAAGGTCCTCCATTAGAAATTTAGAGGCACAAGTGGGCCAGCTGAGTAAAAGAGTCACTGAAACTCCTCCTAGTACTCTCCCAAGCAATACAGAAGAGAATCCAAAAAGAGAGTGCAAGGCCATAACCTTACTTGGTGTGGCCGAACCTAGAGAGGAGGAGGAGGACGTGAATCCCAGTGAGGAAGACCTCATGGGACGTCCTTTGGACAAAAAGGAGCTCCCAATTGAGGAACCTAATGAATCTAAGGCTCATCTAGAGACCATAGAGATTTCATTGAACCTACTTCTGCCATTCATGAGCTCTGATGATTATTCTTCCTCTGAAGAGGATGAAGATATTACTAAAGAGCAAGTTGCCAAGTACCGTGGAGCAATCATGAAGCTGAATGCCAAAGTATTTGGTAATGAGACTTGGGTGGATGAACCCCCCTTGCTCACCTACGAACTGAATAACTTGGTTAGGCAGACATTACCTCAAAAGAAAGTGGATCCTGAAAAGTTCTTAATACCTTGTACCATAGGCACCATGACCTTTGAGAAGGCTCTGTGTGACCTGGGGTCAGGCATAAACTTAATGCCACTTTCTGTAATGGAGAAACTGAGAATCTTTGAGATACAGGCTGCCAAATTCTCATTAGAGATGGCAGACAAATTCATGAAAAAGGCTTATGGACAGGTAGAGGATGTGCTAGTAAAGGTCAAAGGCCTTTACATCCCTACTGATTTCATAATCCTAGACACTGGAAAGGATGAGGATGAATCCATCATCCTTGGAAGACCTTTCCTAGCCACAGCAAAAGCTGTGATTGATGTGGACAGAGGAGAGTTGATCCTTCAATTGAATGTGGACTACCTTGTGTTTAAAACTCAAGGATCTCCCCCTGTAACCATGGAGAGGAAGCAAGAAAAGCTTCTCTCAATGCAGAGTCAAACAAAGCCCCCACAGTCAAACTCTAAGTTTGGTGTTGGGAGGCCACAACCAAACTCTAAGTTTGGTGTTGAACCCCCACATTCAAACTCTAAGTTTGGTGTTGGGAGGTCCCAACAATGCTCTGAACATTTGTGAAGCTCCATGAGAGCTCCCTGTCAAGCTATTGACATTAAAGAAGCGCTTATTGGGAGGCAACCCAATTTTATTTATCTATGTTATTTTCTTTTTTTAGGTTGATGATCATGTGGAGTCACAAAAGCAACTGCAAAAATCAAAGAAAAATAAAAAATAGCATTAAAAATAGCACACCCTGGAGGAGCAACTTACTGGCGTTTAAACGCCAGTAAGGGTAGCAGAATGGGCGTTTAACGCCCAGTCTGGCACTATTCTGGGTGTTAAACGCCAGAAACAAGCACCAGACTGGTGTTAAACGCCAGAAACAGGCTACAATCTGGCGTTAAACGCCAGAAACAGGTTGCAGCCTGGCGTTTAACGCCAGAAAAGGAATAAAAGCTGGCGTTTAATGCCAGAAACAAGTAGCAGTCTGGTGTTAAACGCCAGGATTGCACACTAAGGGCGTTTTGCATGCCTAAAAGGAGCAGGGATGAGAAATCCTTGACCCCTCAGGATCTGTGGACCCCACAGGATCCCCACCTACTCCATCATTCTTCCCCAAAAACCCCACCTACCTCACTTTTAAATTCAAATACTTTTCCCTCCCAAACCGACCCAATCCTCTTCGGCCACTCTCCCTCTCTTCCCCTATAAATACACCTCTTCACTCCTTCATTTTCACACTTCACAATCACCTTTCCCCTCCTCTTGGCCGAACCACCCATCACCCTCCATCTCCTCTATTTTCTTCTTCTTCCCCTTCCTTCTTTCTTCTTTTACTCGAGGAGGATCAAACATTTTAAGTTTGGTGTGGTAAAAGTATTTCTTTTTGTTTTTCTATAATCATTTATGGCACCTAAGGCCGGAGAAACCTCTAGAAAGAGAAAAGTGAAGGCAAAAGCTTCCACCTCCGAGTCATGGAAGATGGAAAGATTCTTCTCAAAGGTCCATCAAGACCTTTTCTATGAAGTTGTGGCCAAGAAAAAGGTGATCCCTATGCAATTCAGCTGGAATTGTCATAGAGGAAGACATCCTCATTAAAGAGGACAAGCTCATCACTAAGAAAAGAATGAAGCAAACAAGAGAGCCCACTCATGGACCTCAACAAGAGCATGAGGAAGATCCTCATCAAGAAATCCCTAAAATGCCTCAAGGGATGCAATTTCCTCCACACAACTATTGGGAGCAACTCAACACCTCCTTGGAAGGCTTGAGTTACAACATGGACCAACTAAGGGTGGAGCTCCAAGAGCACTTCATCATTCTCCATGAGATTAGAGAAGATCAAAGAGCTCTGAGGGAGGAGCAACAAAGGCAAGGAAGAGACATAGAGGAGCTTAGGCGTTCCATTGGTTCTTCAAGAGGAAGATGCCACCCTCACTAAGGTGGACTCATTCCTTAATCTCCTTGTCTATTTATTTTACTATTTTCGGTTTTGAGCTTTATGTTTGGCTATGTTTTGTGTCTTCACTACATGATCATTAGTGTCTAGTGTCTATGTCTTAAAGCTATGAATAACTCCATGAATCATTCACCTCTCTTAAATGAAAAATGTGCTTAATTACAAAAGAACAAGAAGTACTTAGATTTCAAATTTTATCTTGAAATTAGTTTAATTATCTTGATGTGGTGGCAATACTTTTTGTTTTCTGAATGAATGCCTGAACAATGCATATTTTTTATAGTGAAGTTTATGAATGTTAAAATTGTTGGCTCTTGAAAGAATGATGAACAAAGAAAAATGTTATTGATAATCTGTAAAATCATGAAACTGATTCTTAAAGCAAGAAAAAGCAGTGAAAAAAATGGCGAAAAAAAGAGAGAAAAAGAAAGAAAAAGAAAAAGCAAGCAGAAAAAGCCAATAGCCCTTTAAACCAAAAGGCAAGGGTAAAACGGATCCAAGGCTTTGAGTATTAATGGATAGGAGGGCCCAAGGAAATAAAATCCAGGCCTAAGCGGCTAAATCAAGCTGTCCCTAACCATGTGCTTGTGTCATGAAGGTCCAAGTGAAAAGTTTGAGATTGAGTGGTTAATATCGTGATCCAAAGCAAAAAGAGTGTGCGTAAGAACTCTGGACACCTCTAATTGGGGTCTTTAGCAAAGCTGAGTCACAATCTGAAAAGATTCACCCAGTTATGTGTCTGTGGCATTTATGTATCCGGTGGTAATACTGGAAAACAAAGTGCTTAAGGCCACGGCCAAGACTCATAAAGTAGCTGTGTTCAAGAATCAACATACTGAACTAGGAGAATCAATAACACTATCTAAAATTCCGAGTTTCTATAGATGCCAATCATTCTGAATTTCAAAGGATAAAGTGAGATGCTAAAACTATTCAGAAGCAAAAAGCTACTAGTGCCGCTCATCTAATTGGGACTAAGTTTCATTGATATTGTGAGGTTCATTGTACATTCTCTTCTATTTATCCTATTTTGTTTTCAGTTGCTTGGGAACAAGCAATAATTTAAGTTTGGTGTTGTGACGAGTGGATAATTTATACGCTTTTTGCCATTATTTTCATATAGTTTTTAATAGGATTTAGTTAGTTTTTAGTATATTTTTATTAGTTTTTTAGCAAAATTCACATTTCTGGACTTTACTATGAGTTTGTGTGTTTTTCTATGATTTCAGGTATTTTCTAGCTGAAATTGAGGGACCTGAGCAAAAATCTGATTCAGAGGCTGACAAAGGACTGCTGATGCTGATGGATTCTGACCTCCCTGTACTCGAAATGGATTTTTTGGAGCTACAGAAATCCAAATGGCTTGCTCTTAATTGAGTTGGAAAGTAAACATCTAGGGCTTTCCAAAAATATATAATAGTCCATACTTTTCCGAGTTTAGACGATGCAAACTGGCGTTCAATGCCAGCTTTCCGCCCTATTCTGGCGTTAAACGTCAGAAATAAGTTGCAAGCTAGAGTCAAATGCCAGAAAAAAATTACAAACTGGCGTTTAACTCCAAGGAAGACCTTTACACATGAAAGCTTCAATGCTCAGCCCAAGCACACACCAAGTGGGCCCGGAAGTGGATTTCTGCATCATTTACTTATTTCTGTAACCCTAGTAACTAGTCTGATATAAATAGAATCTTTTACTTTTGTATTAGACATCTTTATTCAGTTTTATGCTATCTTAGACTTTTATGGGGCCTGGCCATTTGGCCATGCCTACCTGATGAGCGGATAATTTATACACTTTTTGGCATTGTTTTTAGTATGCTTTTAGTATGTTTTAGTTAGTTTTTATTATATTTTTATTTGTTTTTATTTAAAATTCACTTTTCTGGACTTTACTATGAGTTTGTGTGTTTTTCTTTGATTTCAGGTATTTTCTGGCTGAAATTGAGGGACCTGAGCAAAAATCTTATCCAGAGGCTGAAAAAGGACTGCAGATGCTGTTGGATGCTGACCTCCCTGCACTCGAAGTAGATTTTATGGAGCTACAGAAGCCCAATTGGCGCGCTCTCAATTGCGTTGGAAAGTAGACATCCTGGGCTTTCCAGAAATATATAATAGTTCATACTTTGCTCGAGATTTGATGGCCCAAACAGGCGTTTCAAGTCAGCTCAAGAATTCTGGCGTTTAACGCCGGAACTGGCACAAAAGCTGGAGTTAAACGCCCAAACTGGCACAAAAGCTGGTGTTTAACTCCAAGAAAAGTCTCTACACATGAAAGCTTCAATGCTCAGCCCAAGCACACACCAAGTGGGCCCGGAAGTGGATTTTTACATCATTTACTCATTTTTTGTAAACCCTAAGCTACTAGTTCTCTATAAATAGGACCTTTTGCTATTGTATCTTTGAATCTTTGGACGTCTAGTTCTTAGATCATGGGGGCTGGCCTCTTGGCCATGCCTAGACCTTGTTCTTATGTATTTTCAACGGTAGAGTTTCTACACACCATAGATTAAGGTGTGGAGCTCTGCTGTACCTCGAGTATCAATGCAATTACTACTATTTTCCATTCAATTTAGCTTATTCTTGTTCTAAGATATTCATTCGCACTCAAGAACTTGATGAATGTGATGATTATGTGACGCTCATCATCATTCTCACTTATAAACGTGTGCCTGACAACCACTTCCGTTCTACATGCAAACAAGGCTTGAATGTGTATCTCTTGGATTCCTTAATCAGAATCTTCGTGGTATAAGCTAGAATTAATGGCGGCATTCTTGAGAATCCGGAAAGTCTAAACCTTGTCTGTGGTATTCCGAGTAGGATTCAGGGATTGAATGACTGTGACGAGCTTCAAACTCGCGATTGTGGGCCGTTAGTGACAGACTTAAAAGAATCACTAGATTCTATTCCGACATGATCGAGAACCGACAGATGAATAGCTATGCTGTGACAGAGCGCGTTGAACATTTTCACTGAGAGGACGGGACTGTAGCCATTGACAACAGTGATGCCCAACATACAGCTTGCCATGAAAAGGAGTAAGAAGGATTGGATGAAGACAGTAGGAAAGCAGAGAGACGGAAGGGACAAAGCATCTCCATACGCTTATCTGAAATTCTCACCAATGAATTACATAAGTATCTCTATCTTTATTTTATGTTTTATTTATCTTTTAATCATTAATCCTCCATAATCATTTGAATCCGCCTGACTGAGATTTACAAGATGACCATAGCTTGCTTCATACCAACAATCTCTGTGGGATCTACCCTTACTCGCGTAAGGTTTATTACTTGGACGACCCAGTGCACTTGCTGGTTAGTTGTGCGAAGTTGTGATAAAGAGTTGAGATTGCAATTGAGCATACCATATTGATGGCGCTATTGATGATCACAATTTCGTGCACCACTACCCTATTTGTACTTATGTATTTTCAACGGTGGAGTTTCTACACACCATAGATTAAGGTGTGGAGCTCTGTTGTTCCTCGAGTATTAATGCAAAGTACTACTATTTTCTGTTCAATTCATGCTTATTCTTATTCTAAGATATTCATTCGCACACAAGAACATGATGAATGTGATGATTATGTGACACTCAACACCATTCTCACTCATGAACGCGTGATTGACAACCACTTCCATTCTACATGAAAACAAGCTTGAATGTATATCTCTTGGATTTCTAATCAACAATTCACATCGACTCCCTTCTGACAATGGGGCATCTGAATTCGAGATTAGAGTCCTCGTGGTATAGGCTAGAATCCATTGGCAGCATTCTTGAGATCCGGAAAGTCTAAACCTTGTCTGTGGTATTCCGAGTAGGATCTGGGAAGGGATGACTGTGACGAGCTTCAAACTTGCGACTGTAGGGCGTGATGACAGACGCAAAAGGATAGTAAATCCTATTCCTACACGATTGAGAACCAACAGCTGATTAGCCATACGATATTTTTGCATGGTATATTTCATCCGAGACGAGAAATCTGACAGTTGATTAGCCGTACAGAAACCGTAGAGGACCATTTTCACTGAGAGGATGGGAAGTAGCCATTAACAACGGTGACACCAGTATACAGCTTGCCATGGAAAGGAGTATGAAGGATTGGATGAAGGCAGTAGGAAAGCAGAGATTCAGAAGGAATAACGCATGTCTATACGCTTATCTGAAATTCCCACCAATGAATTACATAAGTATCTCTATCTTTATTTTATGTTTATTTATCTTTTAAATTATTAAAACTCCATAACCATTTGAATCCGCCTGATTGAGATTTACAAGATGACCATAGCTTGCTTCAAGCCGACAATCTCCGTGGGATCGACCCTTACTCACGTAAGGTTATTACTTGGACGACCTAGTGCACTTGCTGGTTAGTTGTGCGAAGTTGTGAAAAGGAGTTGAGATTACAATTATGCGTACCAAGTTGTTGGCGCCATTGAGATCACAATTTCGTGCACCAATGATATATATGCTGGTTTATTCTCTTTGAGTATACTAATACAACATCAAAATATACTATAATAAATTTTATATGAGGGTAAAATATATCATTCCTTATTTTTTGGAACTCACTAGGAGCATTTTTTAATCCTTGGAGCATTACGTTCCATTCGTAATGTCCAAAGGGTACTATAAAAGTTATTTTATATCTATCTTCTTTTATTGCAATTTGATAATATCATGATTTTAGATCAAATTTTGAAAAAATATTTACTTAGTTTAATCTTTTAATCAAATCACTTTTATTTGGTAAGGGATACCTAATCCATTTTAGTACCTTGTTAAGAGGTTTATAATTGATGACTAATCTTAGAGCATCTTTTTCTATTTCAGATGCTTTCATCACATAGAAGCCTATACAGCTCCATGGTGACTTTGATGGCCTTATTAATCCTGTATCCAGATATTCTTGTATTTCTTTTTTACAATGTTCTACATATTCTTTGTTCATATGTATGGGTTTTGCTTTTGTCGGTATATCTTTTTCATTGAATCCATCCTTATATGGTAAAGATATCTCATATAATTTTTTATGATGAAAGGCTTTGAGGTTTAGACTATATAATTTTTTTTAATTTTTTCTTCAATTTCTTTTATTTTATTTTATTTTTTAGAAGTTTGTAATTGTTCTTCTATTTTTTATATATAACTTATTAGTTTAAATAGTTAATTTGTTTTCGTTTTCTTTCTATAATATTAACTTGGGTAGATAGATGTTGTAGAATATTGAGTTCATGTTGTTTTGGCTTAGTGATAAATTCAAAATGAACAGGATGATTTAGAATACGTAACCAAGTTATTCCGTTTATATCGACATTAAAAGGATATAATAATATAGTAAATGGATTTTCTAATATGACTTGATGAGATATGTTTCGTGTCAAAAAGAATGTAATGGAAAAACATACTCAATTTTTACAGATTTTTGCTTTGGTTAATTTATAGTTTATAGTCATTCTGTCATTTTCAATTTTATAATCTTTTTTTGTAGTTTTTTCATAATATTTTGTAGGTATTAACCCTTCTTATATACAACTAACATCTGAGTCTACCATAGTTATAAAGTCATATTTTTCTTCTCTTATAATTAAGGTTATCGTAGTGAACCATTTCTGGTTTACTAATAGAGATAGTATATTTATGTAATTTTCTGGACCCATGTTAACATAATTTTCTAGAATTATTATATTACTAGTTCCTTCTATTTTACTAGTACTATTTTGCGAAGTTTGCTCTTGAATTTTTATTATATTTTCTCCTTCTATTTTTAGCAGTTTGTAATCCATATTGATATTTTGTTGTTTTAATTCTAAAATTTATTTTTTTTAAATTTTTATTTCTTCTCGAATAGAATTAAGAGAGATTTTTTCTTGTGAGTTTTTAAAACGATTATAAATTTCTTTTATTTCTATTGGTCTTATTTTCTGCTTACTTTTTTATTCTTTTTTAACTAATCCTATTAATTGATTTATGAATTCATCTTTTAGTGGTATATTCTCTAATTTGTTAATTATTTTTATTAAAGTAGAAATTTGTTCTCTAGTTAAAACATTTATAGTTTTTTCACAATTTTTACAGTTACATAATTCTATTCTTAAACAATTATTCTGCTCATCTTTTTCACTATTGTCTCCTGAAATTTCTTCTTCTCACATAAGGTCTAATTACTTTATAAAATAATTTTCAGTTTTAGAAGAGTTCTCATAAGTTAATTTTTTCTCTGATTCTGAATTAATTAATATGATTGTTAAAGCTTGTTTAATTTTTTTATTTTCTATTTTATTTATTTTTTGTTATGTTGTACACTTATTAGCGTAATGACTTTGTTTTTTACATTTTCAACATGTTATTTATTTTTTCTTATTAGAAGATTTGGATTTTTCTTTAGGAGTTTTATAGAATTTTTTATAATGTTTCGTTTTTATAATAAAGGAGTTTATTTATATTATATCTATTTTTTATTTTTTTTATTTTTTTTTATCATTGGGTGCCTTTTTTGGAGTTATTCGATATTGATAACAAAACATTCCTAATTCTCTTTTTCTCGTGATAGTTTCTTATTTTATTTTTTGTTGTATCTTAATATTTGTGCATACTTCCATGCCTGTTTGTATTATTATATTATGTAGTTGTCCAAAAGTTAATATGTTATAGGAAATTTGGGTTCCAAATTGTGTTTTTAGTTGTTGTAAAACTTTTTCAAAGAATAATTTTAGTAAAGCTGCCACGAATTTTTTTTTCAGAAAGGTGCATGTGCATCATCTCTTATCATAACTTTTGATATAAAAATATCTTTATACCATATATAATCAGATATAGTTAGACATCTAAAATTCATTAATTGGATTTCTATCCTATCTTTGAAAGTACTTAGATCTCCTACAAAATTTTTAATAATGGTATAAATTAATGTGGATGTAGCATCTTGTGACTAATCTTCTTGTTTAATGTTATTAATAATTAATTCTTTATCTTGGATACCGAAAAAATTATTCCACCATCTTTTTAATTGTCCTGTAAATTCTTTGGTTAACATAATTCCTGCCGCTTTATCAGAAGCTTTTTTCATCTTATAATCAATTACGATCATAGTCATATTACACATTTGATCTAAAATGGCTTGTTTACTTAATCCATCTATATTTCATTCTACTAAATCTGATCGAAAAAAACTATTTTATACTAAATGTGTTCTTTCTGCTAAGCCTACATCTGCTAGTGATGGTCTAGAATAATAATTTCTTGTTTTAGGGTAATTTATTTTATAAGACATTTTATTTATTTATAATTCTTCTTCTGTTTTTAATGTATTAATTGTTATTTTTCTAAGACTAATACTTCTAATTTTTTTTAATTCATCAACTTCTGATTCTACTTTAGATTTTAAACTAATATTATCTAAGCTTTTTAATTTATATATAGATTTTTCTATAGATTTTTTTACTTTAATTGATTTTTTCATATTTTTTATTCTTCCTAATTGATTTTTCATTATATCTAATATGGTATTAGTAAAGTTTAATTATTGATATAATTTTTTAATATCTCTTTTTTCTATGTTTCCTTCTGCGTTGTTATCTTTATAGAGTGTTGCTTCCACTTCTAAATCTTTTCCAATTGGTATTTTAATAGTTTTTTTAGGAGGATATTCAAATTCTATTATTGATCCCGAACTAATTTTTCATATAATAGTTGTCTTTGTTAACGGACATAATTTCTTATTATTTTCAGAATAATAATTAATGTACCAGTTAAAGAAAAATAAATTAATTCTATTTTCTTTCATAAAATCATAAAATAACTCTCTAAGCCTAATAACTTTATTTTCAAAATAATTGGTAAAATACCAATATCTTAATGATTTATTATAATCAACATTAAAATCTTGTCTAATCCATTCTTTATCAATTTCAAATGGTTCTTTCTTAATAGTTACTCCTAATACTTGTGATTTAGTTAGATCGTAATCTGAATCTATTTTATATACAGGAATGGTTATATGAGACTTTATATTATTAATTTCTATAATATTATCCGTATTTTCTATTGACGAATTATTTATAGAATTTCTATGACTAACAGTCTCAATATTATCAAAAAAATTTAAGGATTGTGATCTATTCATCCTAATTCTAATATCTGTTCCTACTCTTATTATTTCTCTTAATTTAGTATTTTCTATTTGTGGTTCTTCAATAATATTGGATATTACCTATTTTTCAGGTATTTTTCTTAATAATTCTTCATGTCTTACCTTTCTAGGTGTTTGTATATTAGATCTTTTGAGATTTGCATGTATAATTATCGTTTCTTCTTTTGAGGATTGTTTTAATGATTTAAAGTTATAATTAATCTTAGTAATTTTATAGTGTATTCTATAGATTATTTCAAATGGATCATATTTTTTATTTATAATTTTTTCATTAGTTTGGACATGTAATTTTAAAACTTGTCAAGTATATTCATTTCTTAAATTTATAGCGTAATTCGGATAACAATTGAAGAAAATTGGTCCATCGTGACAGTTGCTTTCTAATATTCCTATTAATAAGTCACTAAATCTTGAAAATCTTGTATCTCTTAATGTTAATAATATAGGAACATTTATTCCTATTCCAAAATTGGGTTTTACTGCTACTTATATTAATCCTATATGGATGAAGTTGTATCCTTTGTTACTATGTTCTTTTAATTTTTCTTCTTCTAAGATGGTAATGATCCTATTATTACTTATTCCATGTTTACAATATTCTAACATATTTCTAACCCATGTATTTCATAATCTCTTCCTTTCCAAAAAGATCTTTTTTTATATACTTCATTTTTGTCTATTATAAGTATACTCCAATTATGAAAACTTTCCTCTAACTTAGCTATTTCTAATTCATTTTTAGTTCCAGAGATTGATGCTTTACTATTATCGATTTTTACTATTTGTTTTGTCTATTTTTAGTAAATCGATGGTGGTTCGATTCTAATGGTCTGGGAGCGAAACCTACTCGTCTTTTGCAGGTACCAGTTTTCCTATAACTGCATCAAAGATTCTCGAATTGGACGAGCATTTAGAAAAGTAAAAGGTTTAAAAGGTGTAAAATAAGATTTTCGAAAGATAAACTGGCTGAAATCAAAAATAAAAAAGTTTGCAATGAATTTAAATAAAGCGATAAAAATGCCTTCGATTGAATCAAAGGACCTTTGACATGAAGATTAAAGATACTGGAACATAAATTGAGCAAAGAAATTAAACATTACTTGAAAGGTAAATTCAACAAGAAAAGTAAAGTTTGCTGAAATTGTAAATTGAAAACATAAAGACATGGAAGGAACCCTACAGAAATCGAACTTGAATGCAGACTCAGGAATTCACTGGGATATGAGTGTGCTTGAGTGTATTTCTGAAGAAAAGTTCTAACCTTGATTTCCTAAGACTTTCTAATATTTATAGCCCATTTCCATAACCGATCATTAATGACATGATGCCCCCTTATGTGAGAAATTTTGGGTAACCATTCCCACTTTTTTTACCCAAAAGCATTACTAACAAATCCTTAACTCAAAGAAGGCATTCGATCTTCTTCATTTTGAGTAACTTCTCGATTTTTTATTCGAGTAACTGCTCGATTTATCATTTCCATCGAATCCGTGCCAAACAATTTCCACTTAATGCTTGCACGTGTATCACTTTGGTCTCTGCTTCCATTTCGAAACTTTATCAACGTTTCGAATCGGCTTAACTTTCGAAAGTAATTATTTTGACTAACAAATTGCCCCTCTAGGATTAGTGTGTTTGCTTTCGAAGTCACTCCTTGGAAAACAAAACACTTAATCCTAATCCGGTCTTTAATTACTTTAACTGGACATAATTGCCATTTACCTTCTCCCACCACTACTTCGCCTTCCTCGCAAAGTTACCTCTTTTCTCTTTGAATCTTCTTCACAACAACGGTCAGGGAACAAAATTTATTTAAATTGAACTTCTCACCATTATCTTTTTTCTTTCTCAAATCTTTGCTCCTTAAAACCTTGCATTTTGTTTTATTCTCCAATTGCTATTTTTATCTCTCGCTTTCTGTAACACCCTAATTAGCCTAAACTTTACCTCGCGTCGTAAAGTAAAGGTTAACCAGAGATTACGATAGTTCTAAGCTCACACATATAATATATAGAAGGAATAATATAGTCTAGAAGCCTGATGAAGGATATAGCTCAAAAACAGGATTTAAAAGCGCAAAATGAACTAACGTAGCGTCTAACTTAAAGCTCAAGAAACAGATGTGATATAAACGAAGATAATAGAATAATATAATATCATAAGAAACTAGCGACAGCTCGCGGAGTTTAAGCCGGCTAGCCAAATATACAGACAAAAGGAAACTGAAGTTTAAAATGGCTTATACAAGTTTTATTCTCTCAAATACAAGCCTCTAGGCGAAACAAAACACAAAAGTGAGAGACAAATTTAAAATAAATCAAAAGACCCAAAAAGAACCATCCGGATCCTCCGCTTCTGTCACCAACCAAACAACTCATCGAGGTGGATTGCGACCTGCATCTGAAAAACACAACAGAATTATGGTATGAGGACTGGAGATTCTCAGTATGGTAACAGTGCCCAGTGATGTAGAATATAAGACCCCGGGATGCCAAAGGCAATCTTAGACTCCATATCCATCAAAAGAATTCAAGCTTAAAGCATTCTAAACCAAATAAGCATAATATGTAAAACCTTAACAAAACTTAAACCATTGCACCAAAAAGGGTAATCTATCTTAAGAGATTTCTAATCTAGATGAACACTGCTGTCCCACAGCCTTCACCAACCTAACCTCCATTGGATCCCATCGCCACCGCCTTCCGAACCTCCTCAATCCCAGTAGAAAAGACAGGTATATACAATACAAGTAAAACACAAGTAGAGGCATATATAGAAATTAATTCAAATAGCAATTAGACATGTTATACAAATAGGAAAACAATATCAAGTCGGTAAAGCATACAAATAGATAGAAAATGCATATGATGAATGCCTGTCCTACTGGCTGTGATATCACATTGTCGGTTCAACTGCCAATCTGACACATCTCCATGGAGATGTTGCCCTTCGGAATCATGGTGTGGAAGCCCCCGAGATATAGTGCTCGGATCACTATCAAAGGTTTTGCGCCTGTACGCTCTGATGATCCGAAGGGATGCGAGTGGGATCTATTGCCTCCAACCTCATATCTAAGCGCAAGCATGACGAACCACTGCCCTTATGCCGTCGCCGCTACCTCGACAGGCGGGATCCAACCTTGGCCCCTGTCGGGCGCATAGCGTCTCACAACCTTCATGAAAAGTAGTACAACGGTTTTCAAAAATATTTTTAGTGCAAGATGGATCCATCACTTCATTCAGATTCCTCGACTATTTTCTACCTCTGTTCATTCACATTATAGTTTCAAACTCAATATTTCCTTAATTCTCATCTAATTCATCAACCGTTCATCACACCTCATCAAGCCTTCCCCAGTACAACAGAAACCTAGTACTCTGTTCGCTAACTTTTTTCCAAATAATAGCATCTAAAACCCTTAAACCATTTCCCATGTTTGAACGCCCAAAAATATGTCCAAAAGTCTTAAAAAGGTGTTATAGAAGCTTACAACCTCGTCGGGAAGGTGAAATAGTTGAAAATAGAGCAAAATTTGAGAAACTAGGCGTGTGCGTCCGCACAGGGGTGTGCGTGCGCACGCCCGGAAAATTTTTAAAAGTGTGCGTACGCACAGGAATCAAAACTTAAAAGGTCTGTTCACTCGCACAACCTGTGCCAGCGCCCCCAATAGACTGGCCTCCCCAACATGTGCGTGCGCACAGGTTCCAATTTTCCCATTGGTATGCGGGCGCACAAGCTGTGCCAGCGCTGGAAGTAGATTGCCTATCTCTGCGTGTGCGGACGCACAGGTCTGTGCGTGCGCACAGGTCACAATTTTCGTAGAGTGTGCTTGCGCACATAATAGAAAACTCAGAATTCTATAACTTTGCAAAATTTCAAAATTTTAATACCAACTTTGAATGATCATAACTTCCTCTACATAATTCCAATTTTTACAAACTTTATATCAATTTAAAGAATTTTCAAAGATCGTTAATTCTAAGTAAATTTCAACCAATTTTAAAAACCAAGGTAAAAGTTATGATCATACAAAGTTCACCCAAAACCTACTTTTATCTAAAATCCACAATTTCTTACCATACCCATTCCACACCATACCAAACCATTCAAAACTTCATTTTTCATCAAAATTAACCCTTTTATGTCATAATACACCAACAATACCCCATTTTCCTTCACATCTCACCATTCTCTACCTCAACATCAATTATATAACACTTATCATCAAACCACATTCAAATTTACCATTTCATCAACCTTAATATCACATTTATCATAACAAACCATCTTTCTAATCCACACAATCATTCAACATCATCATATCATTATAAACCATCATAATTGCACCCAACATTGACCAACTCATCATAAACCATCATTCATCATCATTCAACACACCAACAATCACTTTAATTCAAACCTATCCTATAGGTCTCTAGCCTAAGTGTCCATGAATATTATATACTACATAGAGAAAACCGAAACCATACCTTGACCGATCCCCAATATGAACCAAATGAGCTTTTCACCAAAATTCAACCACCAATGTAGCTCCAACAAACACCAACAAGCTCCAAACTCACAATAATCAAGCTATATACATATAAATCACCACAAATCAACCTAGGGTTCTATTTAAACATAAAATCACAAGAATTTAGTGGCTCTTACCTTTTCCAACAGGTTTGATAGCAAAAATCTAATGCTAAGCAAGGATTAGAGCAAACATAAATATCCAAAATCACAAAAACTCACTTACTCAAAAACCCTAAATACCCGAAATTTTGGAGAGAAGAACTGGGAAGGTTTTGAGCTTACTTTTAGATTTTCTCAAATGGGTTTTGTAGAGCTCTTCACAAGGAACACATAACCACTGACGACACGTAAATCGGAGCTCTATAGCTCAAGATATGTGTGTGTGTGTTTATGAGATTAGGGTTCAATCTCTTCTTCTCTCCCTTTTTCAATTTCTGATGTGTGTGTGTTTATGAGGTTAGGGTTCATTAACCTTTATATATGTTGGACTTGGGCCCGGTTCAACCCGTTAGCTTTTTTAGCCCGTTTGGCCTAACTTCAGGCCAAACCTTTAATACTAACATCCGATTTTCCATTTCTAATATTTTTCTAGGGTCTTGGACTGTTTTCAACCGGTTCAACTGCCGGTTCACGATTTTTCGCAGAAACATATTTTCTTACTCGAAAAGACCCACTGAGTCTAAAAATCATATTTAAATCCCTAAATTCTCATCCTAACTTTTCGATATTTAATTTGGGCATTTAAATAATTTTATCCGTGAAAAATCCGGTTCTTACACTTTCCTCCTTGTTCATCAATGGCATGCTCATTTTCTCACACTGCTCAAGATAAGGGCAAGGGTCCAGCCACCCAACAACCATCTCCTCCATCTTTCCACATCTTGAACCAAATCAATGACGAAATTATTGAAAACCCCCAACTTCAACTCGATGACCCCAGAATCCTTATCCCTTTCACTGTAGGTGACGAAACTCACTATTTCGTTGGCCCTATTGACAACCTAGAAAAGGCTAATAGATGACTTCATCTTTTTCCAAGTGCTCAAGGAAATAATCCTAAAACCTCTTTCAAAAATAATCCTAAAATGACCCCCGAGAGACTCACTTTATGGCTTGGAACAGACGTCTTACACCAGAGAAAAGCTTTGCCTGGGATGCTCTTGGAATTCAAGATCTCCTTTGTCTCTCCCATTTTGCCCTTTCTACACATCCTTGGATGATTGGGGCTGTGACTTACTTCTGGAATAGAACTACCAACAACTTTCACCTTCCTTATGGGATGATTGGTATGTCACTCCTTGACGTAGCTGCCATCACAGGGCTTCCAATAAACACTCCTGAGTTCACCTATGAAATGACTCCTGAGCGACGATGCACAGTAGGTTCTATGACCTCCTACAGTGAATTTATTGCCCATCATATAGGCGCAGACAATGAGCCTGTAACAGATGATGAACATGTGGCATTTTTGTTTTATTGGCTAAATGCCTTAATCTTCTATTTTTGAAGTGTTCAGATGCAAAAGCTTTTTTATCCCCTTGCTACCCTTTTGCATGAGGGAAAAAACTTTAACTTGGCGAAGTTGCTTCTAGGGTACATTTTCGAAGAACTTGGCCAATTTGTCAATTGTCTTTGAAATAACTTCTTGATTAGCACGGGAGGTCCTCTTTGACTTCTCCAACTATGGCTGAACGCCGTCTTCGAAAAATACATGATAAAGTCTGGAGGTGGTGCATCTGACAAGCAACACATTGAGGGCTTTCGATTGGCTACCTTCAAGCCACACTTTCCAGAGGCTCAATCAGACGAAGTTCGATTTTGGGCTGATTTCTCTCTTTTTCACTCTTGTAAAAACTTCAATAATGATGACCTCAAATTCTCTCCCTTTTTACGCAGAAATTGTGGTCCTGTTTGGTTTGAACGATTCCTTTTTCCAAATGATGATCAAGAGGATAAAATTGCCAAAAAGACTTGGGCAAACTTATTGGCTGTTCAAGTGATCCGAACAAGGCTACCACAATACAAAAAGGAACATTTCAAGGCCACCTTTTACGCACCTCATTATGCAGCTAGGCAACTAGGCTTTTCTCAGGCTGTTTCAACTCCATTTCCCAAAAACAGTAAGCCTTTCTGCCATGTTAACCTGGTTTCTAAAAAAGCACTTAACGCTTTTCTTCTTTCGATTCAGCAGCATAAAATGGGATATCATCATCTCATTTATGACCGTAGTCCGTTTATTACCAAATCTTGCTTTGATTGGTGGAATTCATACTTTTCGAAGTTGTTCATACCCTGGGTCAAGCTGTCCGACCCGGGATGTTTAGCGACAAGCCGACCGACCTCTTCAAGTCAGACTATCCGACCTCTTCTCAAAGAGCTTGACCAAATCGCCAAAGGAGCCCAAAGCAGGCCCAAAATGAAGGAACACAACCCAATCTAACAGCAGCCAAAGCCCAGAAAGATAAAGGCAGTTCCCTTGAAGATAAGATGACCTCACTTAAAGATAAGATAAAGATAAGATAAGATAACTAACTTATCTTATCCACAGGAGGCCACATCTCACCATTATAAATACACTGGGGCACCCAGGTATAACTCATACTCTGATTCTACTCAATACCTGCTTAATACCCTTGCTAACTTAAGCATCGGAGTCCCTTGCAGGTACCCCCCACCCTCCGGGGACGAAGGATCAGCACCACCACCAAGTCCAACAAGTCGGACACACCAGCTCCGGCCACCGTACACCTGCCGGACACGTCGGCTCCGACCAACACAGAAGATCTCATCCGAGATCAACCTACAGTTTCAGGTAACCCCTGGAACATTGGCGCCGTTGCCGGGGAACCTGGAAGTCATCCCATTAACATGGCGGATGACCATGACAATGACCACGATTCAGGTTTGAAAGAGAACGCCGCATAAAAACGCAGACACGATACTCAAAGATACTCTAGAAACCAACGGAGACAAAAATTCATCAAATCCAAGAGTAATAGAAGCACTTCAAAATCGATTGGAGCAACTTGAGAAAGAAGCCCAACATCGACGTGAAAAAGAGAAAGACCTACAAAGGGAGATAAAGCGACGCCGGGAATTGGAGGACAAACTCCTAAAACTCGAAGCCGATCTCAAGGCCAAAGCTAATCGATCCTCTTATTAGGATAGCTCTTGCAAGGACCAAGATCCATTCAGATCATGAAAGCTAAAGGTCCCAAAGGACTTCAAAGCTCCAGACATGACCCCGTACGACGGCACATCAGATCCAAACCATCATCTTTGCAATTTCAGAAGCAGGATGTATTTCACGGAGGCCTCAGATGCAATCCGTTATTCTCCATCCAGAAGGACAAAGCCAAACACGCACCAAGCCTATTAGGGATCAAGCAAGGAGATCGAGAGAGCCTTCGCAACAACATGGAAATATTCAACAAAACGTGTATGGGCATACAAAGTCTGCCAACAGAAGCAGCTATCAGAGGCCTCATCAATGGTCTACGCAAAGGACCTTTTAGCCACTCAATATCCAGGAAGCACCCAAACATCTCTAAACAAAGTACAAGAACAAGCATAGAAGTACATCAATATGGAGGAAAACTCTCGACTAGGAGAGATCTCAAAAACCGAATATTCCTACTCCTCTCGGGATAAGGATAAAGAGTCCAAGAAAAAGAGAAGATCAACATGGAGAGAAGTCTAGAAAATACCACAATTACACCCCCTTCGGGTGTCTGTTGTGGATGTCTACTGAGAAATATGCAACACTGAGAAGATCCCATCAACTCGCCCAATCAAAAACAAAAGAGGTCGGACGCGTTGAAAGTCCACCTCACACCAAAGAGGTTGGACGAGTTGAAGGTCCACCTCACACCAAAGAGGTCGGACGCGTTGAAGGTCCACCTCACACCAAAGAGGTTGGAAAAGTTAAAGGTCCACCTCACACCAAAGAGGTCAGACGCAGGTCCACCTCACACCAAAGAGGTCGGACAAGTTGAAGGTCAACCTCACACCAAAGAGGTTAGACAAGTCGAACGTCTCACACCAAAGAGGTCGAACGAGTTGAACATCCACCTCACACCCTTGAGAGACATGTTCATGGAAGATTCGCAGGAGGAGGGATCTCTAAATCATCTCGCAAAGGACACCTCAAAGAGGTAAATTAAGGAAGGGAGAGAGGTTTGAATAGGACAACGGGGTGCAAACAAGCCTTCCGAGATTTCAAAAGTTCTTGGGGGCAACCACCCATTCTTTCCCAACCCAGGGAAAGTGAAAAGCTCATATTATACCTCGTAGTGGGAAGTCGGGCAATAGCCTCATCACTAGTTAAAGAAGACAAAAGTGGGCAACAACCCATCTACTTCATCATCAAGGCTATACAAAGGGGCCGAACTATACTATCAAAAGATAGAAAAGTTCGCCTACGCCCCCATACTCACCTCTCGATGACTCCACCCATACTTTCAAGCTCACACTATTAGAGTTCGGACCAACTAGCCCATCGAAGGCATCCTACAAGAAAACAGACTTAGCAGGAAGAATTCTACAGTGGGCAGTCAAAATCGATCTTCGACATAAAGCTCAGACAGGCATCAAATCATAATACTTGGCTGACTTTACTACAAAGTACACTGACACCCCGGGAACTCCTACAAAATGGAAACTCTACATGGATGACTCTTCAAACAAAACCGGGAGTGGTGCAGGTGTAATTATAAAAAAGCGATCAGGGAAGCCAAATCAAGCCAAATGACCAAGCTGAATACGAGGCACTAGTGGCTGGTTTAAGGCTAGCTAAGAAGGTAGGAGCTTACCATGTCCAATGACTCACAAGTAGTCACCTCACAAATAGAAGGGAACAACCAAGCTGAGGATCCCACCACAAAAAATACCTCGGACAATTCATGGTACCCTGGACAAAAATAGAAAACAGCTCGGACATTTCGGGAAATATGAAGTCTGACACATACCTCGGGAGAAGAATGCCCGAGCTGATGCATTTTCAAAACTAGCCAACACCAAACCAGGGGGCAATAACAGAAGCCTCATCCAGGCTACATCACAAGACCACAACAAGTCAATCTCAGGGATGTACTCAGGGTCAGCCACAATAATATGCATTAAAAAACTATGGAATCCAGCCAATTAGACATGCCGTCCGGGATCTTAGTATACATCTCAAAGACATAGGTCAATTATGGGGTTACTACCAAACAACTCGGGCAACAACTCGAACAATAACAGCAAAATATCAGGTGTCAGATACAACAGTAAAAGGGAAACCCCAGGACTCACACGAAGATCCAGGGGCACCCTTTGGAGGCAACAACAGATCAAAAACCCAAATACAAAGTCAAAGCTTTACATCAAAAAGCATGCCAACTTCCACATTGCCCCACCAGAGGAGCTCATCAGTGTAACATCACCTTGGTCGTTCGCAAAGAGGGGACTTGACCTCCTCAGACTATTTCCCCAAGGATTGGGACAAGTCAAGTTCCTCATTATAGGGGTGTTCATAAAATGGATTGAGGCAGAGCCCCTAACTAATGCCACTGCTCAAAGAAGTCAGAAAATTCTTGTACAGAAACATTATTAAAAGCACCAATTCACATCCGTAGAACACCCACAAGCCAATGGACAAGCAGAAGCTGCCAACAAAGTCATACTAGCTAGGTTAAAACAGAGACTACAGGATGCAAAGGGAGCTTGGGCTGAAGAGCTCCCACAAGTCCTATGGGCATATCGGACAACTCCACACTTCACCACGGGGGAATCACCCTTCCGATTGATTTACGGAATAGAAGCAATGATCCCAGTAGAGATCAAAGAAGGATCCCCCAGAATGATCTTCTACAATGAAGAGGTCAACTCCCAAATCCAAAGGAAAGAACTCGACCTACTTCCAAGAGTCCGAGAGAGAGCTCCGATCAAGGAAGAGGCATTAAAACGTCGAATGGCCTCAAGATACAATCAGAAGGTAGTACAGCGAAGCTTTGCCAACAACAACCTCATCCTAATCCGAAATGATATCGGAACAACTCGACCTGGAGAAGGAAAGCTAGCAGCGAACTGGAAAGGATCATACCAAGTTGTTTAGAAGAACTGGGGAAAGGTTGCTACAGACTGTCCGAACTCGAAGGGCAAGAGCTACCAAGGTCATGGCATGCCTGCAATCTAAAAAGGGCGTCAGGCCGAGATCCAAAAAGATTGTCCGACCTAGAAAGGTAAGTACTAACATGTACACACTCTTATCTTTATATTATTGTTTAAAAGATTGCAGATTCCCTAAAAAGTTTCCTACCAAGACGCCCGACTACGGCAGGTCGGCAAGGTGAAACACCAAAATCACCGCCCGATCACAACAAAGTCGGCAAGATGAAAACCAAACTCATCGTCCGATTATAAAGCAACAAGTCGGCAAGGTGAAAACTAACTTCACCACCCGACCATGATGAAAACCGAATTCATCATTTGATTTCGACAAAGTGAAAACAAAATTCACTGCTATACCAAGACGCATTAATCTGAAACGCAAATTTCACTGCCAGATTACGACAAGGTCGGCAGGGTGAAAACTAAATTCACCGCCCGATCATGATAAAAGTCGGGAAAGATGAAACCAGAATTCATCGCCCGATTTCGACAAGGTCGGAAAAAAAGTGAAAGTAGAGTTCATCGCCCGATTATAAAGCAACAAATCGGCAGAAAGTGAAAAATAATTTCACTGCACGATCACGATAAAGACAACCGTCCGACTTACTTTAACTTAGAAGGGCCTGACATAACAAAGTCAGCCCAAAACAAAAAGTTATACAAGTAGTCCCTGAAAGAGATCTGACAAAGATCCAAGAAAGAGGACTACAAAAAATAACTTAAAGGAGACCGACATAACCAAGTCGGACTCCTACCACTAAAAAGTTATCAAAGTAATCCCTGAAAGAGACCTGACAAAGGTCCAAGAAAGAGGATTACGAAATAACTTAGAAGAGATCGACATAAAGAAGTCGGTCTCCTACAACGGACAAGTTATAAAAATAATCCCTGAAAGAGACCTGACAAAGGTCCAAGAAAGAGGATTACGAAAATAACTTAGAAGGACCCGACATGAAGAAGTCAGCCCGAGCCAATTAAAGCGACAGATTGGATCGACGAGAAGAAGTCGGACCAACGAAAGCTACAGCTTGGACCGACAAGAAGAAGTCGGACCAACGAAAGCTGCTGCTTGGACCGACAAAAAGAAGTCAGACCAACGAAAGCTACAGCTTGGACCGACAAGAAGAAGTCAGACTAACAAAAACGTGCGCTAAAACGGACATAGCTCCGCCCAAAAAGCCATGGCTCCACGACAAGGCTATCAAAATTGTTCAGACCGACTAAAAAGTATTCTACGAGAATACTAAAAAGTCGACGGACAAGTTAGCCCCAAGGACCACCTCGACCAAACAGAAAGTGGACAAAACCAGAAGTGATCAAGAGAGGTCGAACAACGAAGTATCGACACTCTGCAAAGATCCACAAAGGGGACAAAAACATCTCGAAACGGCTAGAGGAAGGCCAGAAATGCTTTGCTAAAAAGTACGAAGTCTTGAAAAAAGACACTACTTAAAAGGCAAAAGCACAAATCAAAACGGCGCTATAAAGTCATCCAAACAGACTATAAAAAGGTTTCCCATCGGAACAATTGTTGGATTATGACTAAAAAGCCCGAGCAATGAAGACAAACAAATCAGAAGAAGGCTGAAAAGACCTCTCAAAGTAAAAAGGGGCAATACCAGACTTGCACAAGGAGAAACTACTCAAAATCAACCGAAGACAAGATGCTTGAGCATGACTTCCCCAAAGAGATCCTACGAACATCATCTGAGACTAAAAAAGGTTCTATATAAAGAACACTAAAAAGTCATGGGACAAGTCACTAAAAGCTCGGATATCAAGCCGCAAGGATAACTTTGCCAAAGCAGAAGGTTGTCAACACAAACTTAAAGCAAGGCGTGATCCAGAAGGCAAGGGTAGAAAACCCGCACTACCACTCAAAAGAGGTTGGACTATGAAGTACCAAACCTCTAGAAAATCTGCAAAGATTGCGAAGCAATGAAGAAACAAGCCAGACAGATGCTTGAGCACGACTTCCAAAGAGATCGAAGCTCTGAAAAGCACGATCTCACAGAAAGATTGAACTCAAGCAGGGGCACTGTTCATACCCTGGGTCAAGCTGTCCGACCCAGGATGTTTAGCGACAAGCCGACCGACCTCTTCAAGTCAGACTATCCGACCTCTTCTCAAAGAGCTCGGCCAAATCGCCAAAGGAGCCCAAAGCAGGCCCAAAACGAAGGAACACAGCCCAATCTAACAGCAGCCAAAGCTCAGAAAGATAAAGGCGGTTCCCTTGAAGATAAGATGACCTCACTTAAAGATAAGATAAAGATAAGATAAGATAACTAACTTATCTTATCGACAGGAGGCCACATCTCACCATTATAAATACAATGGGGCACCCAGGTATAACTCATACTCTGATTCTACTCAATACCTGCTTAATACCCTTGCTAACTTAAGCATCGGAGTTCCTTGCAGGTACCCCCCACCCTCCGGGGACGAAGGATCAGCACCACCACCAAGTCCAACAAGTCAGACACACCAGCTCCGGCCGCCGTACACCTGCCGGACACGTCGGCTCCGACCAACACAGAAGATCTCATCCGAGATCGACCTACAGTTTCAGGTAACCCCCGGAACAGAAGTATAGTCGCACCTTCGAAGAAATCAAAATTTCCGCCACTTGAATTGCATCTGCTGCTGAAGGCTCTCCAAAAAAGCCTTTGAAAAGAAAAGCCGAAACCAGTGTGTCTTCTAGGCAACCTTAAAGAAAAAGTCGATGAAGCCCCACAAGAACTTCTAGAAGGGTATATCGATTTCAATTGAGTTCTTCGAAATCACCTCTATTTGAACTTGTCTTGACCTTAATTCTTTTCTTAGTTACAAATACAATCATCGAGTGAAGACTCTTCTGAAGATAATGAACCCTCAGTCCAGAATCTTTCTGTTGCCCTTCTGGACTCGGATGATGATGATTAAGCCGACCCAGCTTCTCAATTGATTCGAAAAAAGAGACAACCCATTCTGGTAGATTTTTTTAAATATATTAAGTCTATCATACTTGCACTTAACAATCTTATGTTGCTTATTTCAGACCGAGACTGTTGCTCAATCAATTTCTCCTACTCTTACCTCTGATCAACCCATACAACAAAATCAATCAAGGCCAAAACAACATGAATCTCACTCACTAGTCCGAACCATTACACTTGCTGAACCCACTCGGGTAGTTCCTCCAATTTTAACTGAAACCCAAGTGATTGATTTATCAGAGGAACAACATTCACCATCTCAAACTACAGCCGTTGACTGCACTCCTTCACCAGTTCAAGCTAAAGTCCTTAGTGGATCTCAAACGGCCCCTGACTCTGACTCTCTTTCTCAAGTTCCAGAATCCAATTCTGACTCACCTTCTCGAGTGCCAAAAACTATTTCTCCTGAATCTGATTCACCTACTCGAATTCAAGAAACCATTCCTTCACCACAAAAGTCTTTCAATTCACCCAAAGATGTTGGATTTTCAACTTCTCATATCTTGGAACCACCTTCCGAAACTCCTGGGATGATTCCTCAACCAAATGACGATGGTCTAATTGGATTGGTTAATATTTTGAATCAACTTGTTCAACAAGACAAGGTACCCATTTCTACACCAACACCTGAAGGTACTACAACATCCGGACTCCCTCTTGAACTGAATGAAAATACTCGAAAATAGTTGATAACTCTCCTTAGGCTCCTATCACATTCTCCTTTTGAATGGACTAATCCATCAGGCTTGCAACTGATCTTTTCTGAAATTCTAAATTCTCCTCCTAAGTTTTAAGTTCCAGCTCAGCATTCTGCCATAGTCAAGAAATTCATGAAGATCGCCAATGAATATGTTGCTGCCTAGAACAAGTTGCAAGAGATTAAGGAGAAAGCATCCACACTCAATTCTGAAATAGAGAAATCTAATGCAGCTCTTCAACCAATGAAAACTTCTTCCAAAGAATTTAATCTAAGGATCTCTCAAGCCTTGACTGCTCGATCCCTTTATGTCAAAGAAAAAGAAGAACTCGCAGCAGAATTAATTCGGATCAACCATAAGCTTGCTATGGTTCAAGAAAGAATAGTTGTTCTAGACCTTCCTCTAACCACTGCTCACACTAACAACAGCAACTTTTCAAGGAGATGCGTACTATTGAAAACAAACAAGAGGAACGTGTGAAGCAATTCGAAAAAATTCAACATGAAGAATATGAGCAGACCGAAATACTTTCGGCCTTGGACAGTGAGAGAATTCAATTGTATTCTAACTTAGAAAAGCTCCTAGCACCTCTTCTTTCTCTGTCTTAGAATATCAATTATTTGTAATGACATCCTTTTATTTCCAGACTTATGCATTTAAACTTTGGTTTGAAAAACAATAATATTACTTCAAATACTTTTCATTTATCGAATTAACTATATTCCCAGACTCGATATCTTTCATTCGATACGCATTTCCAGAATATAATTCGATAATTTGAAAAGGTCCCTCCCAAGTATGGGACCATTTGCCAAGAAATCTTGACTTCTTTTCTATTAGCAAAATAACCTTCAAAACCAACTCCCCAATACTGAAGCATTTTTCCCTTACTCGACGATTATAACTTCGAGCAATGCTTTCTTTTTGTCGGATCATATTTTCAAGCGCCAATATACGCTCTGAGTCCAAATCATTTAACTCATCGAACATTGCGTTCCAATAATTGTCAACAGGAAAATCATTTTGCTTCAATACTCTCAAAGTATTAAGATTAATTTCTAATGGCAAAACGGCATCATGCACATATACTAGTTTATAAGGAGAAGTACCTGTTGATCCTCTTGGAGAGTTTCGATAGGCCCAAAGTACTTGGCTCAAAGTCTCATGCCAAGTTCGAGGTCTATTTCCAATTTTCTTTTTAATCAAATTGATCAAAAGTTTATTTGCCGCCTAAACCTGTCCATTGGCCTGTGCATAGTAGAGGGTTGAAGTAACCATACTAATGTTTCTTGAAGCTGCAAAATTCTTTATTCGTTGACCAGTAAACATCATTCCTTGGTCAGTACCTAATGTTTGAGGAATCCCAAATCAATGAATTATATGTTCCTCGATAAAATCTATTATTTCATTTTGTCCAACCTCTATCAGAGGAACCGCTTCAACCCACTTCGTGAAATAATCTATTGCCATCAAAATAAATTTGTGGTTTTTCGATGAGGGGGGATGTATCAATCCAATTAGATCTAAAGCCCAACCACAAAATGGCCAAGGCTTGATAATTGAATGCAACTCAAATGTTGGAATCTGTTGCACCACTCCATGGCATTGACACTCTTGACAAGCCTTCGCATAATCAATACAGTCTTTTATCATAGAGGGCCAATAAACATGATTTCAATAAAAAAACCCATTTCATCTTCATCCCAGCCTGATGAGCACCACATATACCTTTATGGACTTCTCTTAAAGCAATGTCTTTATTATCTTGACTTAGACATCTCGAAAGGCTCCCATCGATCTCTTTCTTATATAACTCATCAGCCATTAAAACAAAATTCATTGCTTTTAATTTTATCCTCCTATCAACTCGAATACTGGAATTTCTTAAATTCTCAGCAATAGGTTTTCTCCAATCATTATCTCCCCATTCATCCAAGCTTAAAACTTCTCATTCATCTATAGGAACTAAAATTTGGCGAATTTCTGCCAATCTTTTCAATGTTTCGGGGCCTATCTTATATCTCGAAGCAATCTGAGCCAACTCATTGGTAATTTCAGTTTGGATCCTTAGGATATGAACTAATGAAACTATTCAAAAAGAAGTTAACAACACCCAAGCTGTTGCCAAATATTTCTGCAACTTCTCATTGTTACACTTAAACTCTTTCGATAGCTGCTTCAACACTAACTGGGAATTCCCTAAAATCTAAACTTCTGAAGCACCTTTCCCAATCAAAATCTCAAGTCCCAAAATCAAAGCTTCATATTCTGTCATATTATTCGAGCAAGGATATTTTAGCTTGAACAGAAATTCTGATGGTATTCCTTCTAGTGAAATAATGAGAATTCCTACCCCTGCACCATCTTTGTGCTTTGATCCATCGAAATATAAATTCCAATAATCGAAATTAACATCGAGCACGTTTGCTCCCTGATCATTCAAGTTTTTTGAATTATCGACTAAAAAATCTACAATGACCTAGCCTTTTACAGCCTTTATTGGAACATATTGTAAATCAAATTCTGTCAAAGCTAGCATCCATTTTCCCAAACGACCTTGTAACATTGGAGAACTCAACATATATTTGACAAGGTCAGTTTGTGCAATGAATTTCACAGGCTTGGCTACCATATAACATTTTAATTTCATACACGCATGATATTAAGATAAACACAATCTTTCTATTGAAAAATACCTTGTCTCAATATCAGTCAATACTCGACTAAGGTAATAAATGGCCCGTTCATGACCATTCTCATAATCTTGGGCTAACATACACCCAATCGTATTTATAGATGCAGCAATGTACAGTTTTAAGGGCTCATGTGGGCAAACATTCACCATTATCGAAGCTTTAGACAAAAAAGCCTTTATTGATTCAAATGCCTGTTGATGCTCATCTGTCCATTCCAACTATGAATCATTCTATAATTTTACTAAAGGCACAAATACTCGAGTTCGGCCAAAAAGATTCGATATGAACCTTCGAAGGTAATTCACTTTCCCCAGGAATGACTGTAATTCTTTTTTAGACTTAGGAGAAGACAATGCTAAAATTGCACTAGCCTTATTCTTATCGATTGCAATCCCCTTTTTATGAACAATAAAACTGAGGACGTTTTCTGCCGACACTCCAAAGGCCCATTTCAAATGATTCATTTTTAACCCTTTCCTTCGTATAGTAACAAACGCCTTTCTCAGATGATCAATGTGCTGACTCACTGAATTCGACTTGACCATGACATCATCAATATATACCTCTATAAATTTTTCAATATACTCATGAAATATGGAATTCATTGCCCGTTGGTAAGTTGCGCCAACATTTTTCAAGCCGAATGGCATAACCACCCATTCATAAGTGCCTAAAGCCCTGAGGCAATGAAAAGCAGTTTTAGAAATGTCATCCTCCGTGATGAAGATTTGGTTATATCCTGAATAACTGTCTATAAAACTTAGAATTTCATTCCCTGCTGCAGAATCGATTAACATGTCTGCTATGGGCATAAAATATTCATCTGTCGAGGTAGCATTGTTCAGATCTATGAAATCAATACACACTCTTAACTTCCCATTCTTTTTTATTACAGGAACAATATTTGAAACCCATTCAACATACCGTGCGGTTCGAATAAATTTTGCATTAATTAACCATTCTATTTCTTCCTTAATCTTTTGATTGATTTCTGGAGCAAAGCGCTGAGGGGTTTGCTTCACAGATCGAGCATTCAGATTTAATGCTAATCGATGTTGTACAAGAGAACGATCGAGACCAGGCATCTCATGATAATCCCAAGAAAAAAAAATCCTTAAACTCATGTAAAAGATAGAACAATTCAGTTCGAAAAGGATCCGCAAGACCCTTACAAATGTAGGTAATTCGAACATCACTAGTAGATCCTAAATTAATTTCCTATAGGGGATCTTGGGACTCAAAGTCTTTTGCAAAGTCATCATCTTTTACTGAATGTTTTTCAAAACCCAAATGTTCCAAATCATAGATGCAATCAAAAGAGAATCAACAGATTCATTAAGGACGAAATGAACTTGATCATTTACTGGATTAAAAATAGCTTCATTTTCAATACAATGAACTTCTGCTATTTCATCAGCAGTTTGACTGATAACATCATTTGTATTACAAGAAGAAAAAGAAATTAAACCATAACTAAATTCGATTAAAGACATCGGATTTTCACTATGAAAAGAAGAAGAAATTACATTCCTAGATGATTCAACTTCATCAGAAGAATCATTTTTATTTTCTACTGAAAGGAAATTACTTATATATTTATTTAAAGTTACTAGGTAATTCGAGACATCTTGTGCATGTTCCATCGAGCAACGTCTCGAATCCCTTCTAAGACGAACAGTCACAACTAGTTAGGGGTACAGTAAGATGTGGATGACACAATTTCATCATCAAACCTTCTGAAGACAAATAGCAGCCCTCACAATTGAAAGAATTTAACACCCTGTCAATATTTAAAGGCTTCAGTTTTGGACTATATACTCTGAAATCAACATGTAGTTGTTACGATAATATTGGTGGGAACCAAATCATCAGGATGCTTGCCAACCTTCATCAGCATCCTCTCCGGCAAAAGGCTTATTGCTGCTCTGCCATCGATTAAAACCTTGTTTATCTTAATCCTACTCATGGTTGCAGTAATATGAAGTGAGCGGAGATGAGATTTTTGTTTTTCAGAAGGCCTCAGAAAATACCCTGGTTCATCTTTGTATCGGATGAATGAAAAGACCTCTTCATCGTCCATATCATAATCATCTTCAGGGTCACCTTCATACTCACCTAAATATTCAGTTTCGATAATTGAAATAGTCCCAACCATTTCATTATCCCCCTCTTCGAAATACTCTTCTTCTAAATTAACATCCTTGTTTTTATCAACACCTGAAGTACTAACTACTGCTTTGCATTTATCCAACTTTGCAGGAGAATGAATAATACCCTTTGGACAAGTTTTCTATCAGACAGAAAAACAATTCGAGAATGCACTGAAGGTGTTGCCTCCTTGCCTCTATCATTTTGAGGCTTCTTAGTTTGCTGTTAATTCCTTCTTACCCTTGGGTATCCCATAGCTCGGCCACGGTAATAAAGATACTGGCCTCAAGGAGGTCTTCGATGACCCCACTGAGGGTTTCGCCTATATTAAGCATCTTGATTCTGGAATTCTTGACAAATCCGAATCCATTGAACTTTTATAGCTTGAGAACTGCTTATTAGTGCAATCGCAATGTGTTGAGGAGCCTTAGAGCTTTGTCCTTCCGCTCGTCGAATTGGTTGCTTCTGACGAGCCTGTTCCTCTCTATGAGCCAATTCTTTTTTCATTCTTTCTTTTTCGAAGATCGCTGCAGCCTCAACATCATACACAGCATTATCGAGGACACAAAGATACATCCCGATCTTTGAGCTTTTGCTGCACCAAGAAATCCAACAAACCATCCCCCACACGAGGGTATACAGATCGGACTTGCGATTCAAAATCATTCAAAGCCACATCAAAATCGTAAGACATTTCAACCATATTCACACCGAAACATAGCTTAGCGAAACTGGCTTCATCACCAAAAGGATCAGAATCAACCTTCATCTCCTTTTTCCCATCATCAAACTTCAAACGCCCTTCCATAATAGCCTCTTGTATAAGGTCCCTGAAACGAACACAGTTGTTAGTCGAATGACTAGTTGCTTGGAGAAACTTACAATAAGGTTTCTCTTTCAAATCTTTCACCGAAAGTAAAGTTCTGCCCTCAGGCAAAATTAACTGTTTATCTTTAAGCAACACATAAAAAATCTGATCAGATTTTGAAATATCAAAACTGTATCTTTTTTCACTTTTCAATTTTGAATCATTCAACTTTTCATTACCAGGGAGTTTTTTAAGCAAAGAACAAACATAAGGAGGACCCTTCTTAAGTTCGGCCAAATCAACCTCTGCTTCTAAATCGGATTCCTCTTCTGAGGATTCCATGGCCACATAAGCAACTTTTTTCTTTCGTGTAAAAGGTCTACTCTTTAACCTTTTTTCATTCTCATATTTCTCTTTTCCCTTCTTCAAAAGTTCAACCTGACGAACCCTTTCAGCCAAATGGGCTAAATCAGGAATATGCACATTAAGCAGTTTTCGACGCATATAAAATCCTAATCCCATAATTGCTATTTTCACCACTTCACTCTTACTTCTAACATTTTTGAAACGTATCATATAGTCGTCGATGGTTTCACCATCTTCTCATTTCAAAGCTACTAGATCATTAATTGCTACGTTCAATTCTCCTCGATAAAATTGGGCATAAAAGCAGTTTCCAACTGAGTCCAGTTGTTATCGAATTTGGTCTAAGATTCGAAAACCAAGTAAATGCATTCTTCATTAACGAAGAAGGAAAAAACTTCATTTTTAAATTCTCATCATTGGCTAGATTCCCAATCTCGACCAAATATCAAGCAACATGTTCAGTGGTTGATTCTCCAACTTCTCCCGCAAATTTTGTAATTATTTTTGGATTTTTCACACCTCTTGACACTTCGGCTATTTGAACAACTTGAGGAAAAGTAGATACAAAATAGGGTCTATTCATGAACCCAACATTCAAACTGACTCTATTGAGCACATTTTCCACAATTCTTGAAACTTGATAACGTTCACCACCCTGATTAGCGCATAATCGGGCCAGGACGTCATCTGCATTTTGACCTCGGGGAATTAACTGAGGATTATCTCTGTTTCTTAAGACATTGTTTTTATTTTGAAATATATTTTCAAAACCTTCGTTATTCCCCCTAGCATCATGCATTTCTCCTTCATCATAATCAATTATTCGAGTAATTCGTTCGATTTTCTTGCAAGACATTCGAATTTTGATTCGTGATCAGTCATCGTAGGATTCAAACTTGTGGTCATTTGCTGAGTCAATAAGTTGACCAAATCATAATGACGTTTCTCTATCTGTTGTCGAAATACTGCCATCGAATTAGAGGCATTTGACGTAGAACCCACAATATAATCACGAGAGTAATCAGAGTGTTGTTATGGATTTTGAGAATTATTTATTCCAATCATACTTTCAACACGAATAGGAGAAACAAAACCACCCACTGGTGGAGTATAACCAAGAGGAAGGCCATAAGGAGGCCAACTAGTAATTACTGGAGGCTATATTGGTGGTAAATTACCACGTGGACGAATATTGTGTCCATTCTTTCCAGTCTGAACACTAGTAACTACTATGCTTTCACTTACAATCATGCCTTCTAAACGCGAAGTAACGTCCGAAGGATGTACATTTACTGGTATACCGTCATTGGTGGACGAACCACCATTCACATTCGACATTTCATATGCTATGTGAATAATTCTTCCACTTTTTAATCGCATACACTAAATGACACCAAAATCATTTGACACACTTCAGTTTCAAACTGTCCCACCAGGCGTACCAATTTGTTTTGTCAATTTTTAGCAAATCAATAGTGGTTCGATTTTAATGGTCTGGGAGCGAAACCTACTCCTCTTTTGTAAGTACCAGTTTTTCTATAAGTTCATCAAAGGTTCTCGAATTAGACGAGCATTTAGAAAATTAAAAGGTTCAAAAGGTATAAAATAAGATTTTTGAAAGATAAACTGGCTGAAATAAAAAATAAAAAGATTTGCAATGAATTTAAATAAAGCGATAAAAATGCCTTCGATTGAATCAAAGGACTTTTGACATGAAGATTAAAGATACTGGAACATAAATTGAGCAAAGAAATTAAACATTACTTGAAAGGTAAATTCAACAAGAAAAGTAAAGTTTGCTGAAATTGTAAATTGAAAACATAAAAACATGGAAGGAACCCTACAGAAATCGAACTCGAATGCAGACTCAAGAATTTGCTGGGATATGAATGTGCTTGAGTGTATAAAGAAAAGTTCCAACCTTGATTTCCTAATACTTTTTAATATTTATAACCCATTTTCATAACCGATCATTAATAACATAATCCTCCCTTGTATGCGAAATTTTGGGTAACCATTCCCACTCTTTTGCCCAAAAGCGTTACTAACAAATCCTTAACTTAGAGAAGGCCTTCGATCTTCTTCATTTCGAGTAACTGCTCGATTCTTTATTCGAATAATTGCTCGATTTATCGTTTCCATCGAATCCATGCCAAACAATTTTCACTTAATGCTTGCACGTGTATCTCTTTGTTCTCTGCTTCCATTTCGAAACTTTATCGTTTCGAATCGGCTTAACTTTTAAAAGTAATTATTTTGACTAATACTACTAAAAAATTATTTTTTTCTAAATTTAAACTATTCATCGTTCTTAATAAAACTAGTCATCTTTTAAAATATTAAAAGATGTTATTTGAACATATTTTTTCTTAAATGTTTATGTAGTTTATTTATTAAAAAAATTATTTATTGTAAAATACTAGCACTTACTCCCTGTAACTATTATTTTTAGCGCAAACAATGCATATGGTTGTAAACTAAAATTAAATCACCTCAGAAAAGCATAATTGGTGGATGAGCATATTCAGGAATTAGTTTATGTTCTGTTTAGTATATAATTATTCTGTGTCGTCATCTGCTAAATGCTAAGCATTCATCATATCTTTTAACTCCCAAATGCTAATCTTCTTTCTCTTCATTGCTTCTTTGAAAAGTAAAAGAAAACAATTATATGTGGCCTGCATTTTTTAAATGTTTATATACGTTGTTGTGGAGTTAATTACTTGTATACGAGGGTGGACCTTCATCACAGTTCATATATGAGGGTGGACCCATTTCATATTATAAAGCCATATAAAAAAAATATCGATAATGTCTCATGTTTATATTAAATATTTTTTGTTTTGATATTTTAATTATTTTGACCCACCACGATAAACAAAAGGTGTTTATCAATGTTTTATTTCTAAAATAAAAGTTCATACGCGTATAATAATATTATTACAATATTGTGTAGAATACTTGTTTAGTGTACATAAAAAGATTTTGTATAATGTTATGGAACCAAAACTATATCAGTTAATTTCAACTAATATTATAATAAATTATTAAATAAATTTATGATGAAACTCATTAAAAATGATTTTTTTTATTGAGATTAAATTTCGAATATTATTTTTAATTGAGTTTTGGATATTTTTGTTTTAAAAATTTTGGATATTTTTATTTGTTGTATTAAATACTGGTTATAATATTAATTGTATAATATTGGCTCCTAAAGTTTTCTCTTGTTTTTATTACGGAGATCTGAGAAGTATAAAGTACTACTAATAAATTTAGTTTTGATATATTATAAAAATAATAATTTACATTTACACCTAATATAAATTCTTAAATTTCAAAAATATTTAATTTACGTACTTATTAATTAATTATTTTATAAGTCTCAGATACAATAATAACATATAATTTGTTAATTGAGGACAACGTAAAGTTATTTTATACTAAAATAAAATAAATTCATGTGAATCCATAATTTACCTATTGAGACAAATGGTAAATGAATTTGATCAATTATTGAAGAATAATTATGTGAAATTAGAATAAGTCTTAATTTTATTCATAATATTTAAAATATTTTATTTTTGTCCCAAATAATTCATTTCATCTAATTTTAATTTTTTAGTCAAAATAATTTTTTTCAAAATATACTTTGGTTTTTCATTATCGTTTTCTTTTGTATACTAGCTACAATTGTAACAAGGGCGGAATTACATATTGGGAAAGGGGGCAACGGCTCTCCCTAATTTTAATTTTTTACATATAAATTATATGTAAATTTCAGTTTAGCCTTTTCTAAAAATTTATTTTAATATTATTTTATTGTGTAAATAATTTTAGCCCCCTTGTAATATTTTTTCTAGCTCCGCCCCTGAATTGTAATTGTGGTGATTATGGTGATAATAGTTATAGTGCTTTGTTAGCGATAGTGGTAGATGAAGAAAAAGAAATAATGATAATAACAATTTTTTTCAATGAGAATAAATTTAATTTTGAGCCGAAGATAAAAAATACAATGAAAATAAAATATTTGAAATTATAAAGATAAAATTAAAGCTTAGCTTATCGAAAACTAAATAAAACATGTTTTATTAATGATAAAAATCTTTTGATTCTGTTAGGAAATTAATTAGACGTAAAGCCAATTCTATTTAATTGGTTGAAAAATAGATATATTACATTAAAAAATTTTACTATTTTATTTTTTTAAATTTTAAAATAAAAAATAAAAAAATTTAATTTAATTAACTTATTCTAAAGTTGACGTTAGTGTTTGTTGGATGTCATTAAGTTAATAAATAAAGATATTTTTTTAATAAAAATATTTTTTTTAATTTTTAGTTTGTTTGATAAACTTATAATATTATATTTTTTAATTTTTTTTAAATTATTTTTACATAATAAATAAATAAATAATATTTTTATATTATTATATTTAAATATAATTATTAATAGATAAAAATTTCTTTTATATAATATATCTAAACATAAAATTATAAGATCCTTTAAAATAAGATGATTGGAACAAAAATCTTTTCTTAAAAATTCGAATCCAAAGATTTTTCTTTGATACATTTTATATATTGAACGTTTGTCAAGGTTTAATTTGATTGGAAAGCTCAACAATAACAATTATATTAATTAATTAATTTTAACCATTATAAGTTAATAACTGATGAGAATTGACATCAGTGTTTTCTTTTCAATATATAATTAATAACTTTTTCTGGCCTTTTCCTGTAGCTATTATTATTTCCATCTTTTCATTCTTTAGGTTTTGACTATTAAACTGTTTTCATCTTTAAAATTGCTACATTAATTTCCGGGTCCTTATCAACTCGAGTAATCATGAGAGAACCATTCAATATATATAATAATTTTTTAATTCAATAGTTCAAAAAACTAATTTATGAGGGATTCAAATTTTATTTAAAAATTTGTTGTATTCTGCATATAAAAAATGAAAATTAAATTTTTAATATTTATTTAAACAAAAAAATAAATTATTTATTCAATCAATTTAAATTAATTAAAAATTTATATATATTGTAGGATAAATATTATCAAGCAAATAATATGATGAATCACTCGATCATTAATACTGAATTATATAAGTTAAGATATTTAATATGACTTATAAGGAGTGAATAGTTAAATTAGTTTTTAAAATATTATTTATTAAATTAATTTTTTAAATTTTTTTAATTAAATTTATTTTTTAAAAATTTTAAATTAGTTATTTTAGTTTTTTTTTTGTCATTTTTGTTGTTAATAACGTTAAATTTTTTTAATATAATTTATTAAGTAATATCATAATATATATCTAATAGTCTTAATTTATAATAAATTTATAAAATTAAATCAAATCAATCTTATATTAGAGATTTTAATACTTTAAATTTGTTATACTAATAGTCAATTAAAATTTTTAATGTTTTATGTATATTATAGTATCATTTAATGAGCCACATTAATAAATTTTAGTATTGTTAACAAAAAAAAACTAACGTGATTAATTTAAAATTTAAAAAAAATTAATTAAAAAAATTTAAAAATAATTTAAAAAAATAAGTGATCTCATAACAACAAATTTGATTATTTATCCGACTTATGAATGGTTAGGTGAGATTTTATGGACATTTTAAGGAGAGGATATTTAAAAAAAGTTTTATTTTATTTTTCAGTTGGCCCCATTATAATTGGCATAATTAAACATGAGGGATGAGAGTGACATATGGCACACAAGCTTCGTCAAATTTTAGGTTTGAAAATCATTAATCTCCCGTGTTCAGTGTGCAGTGTGCACAGCACAACCAAACCACAATCTCTTTCTCTCTCTTGCAGCTGTACCAACACCTCAGATCCGACGACAACTATCTGCCATAACTACAGGGGTTTTTTTCTTTTCCTAATGTACTTTTCAAATTCTTACATATTATCAACAAGAAGATAACACTACAAGAGTACGTTTAGCTTATATTTTTATTTTTTTTATTTTTTAGATTTTATTAAAAAATACTGAAAATAATAAAATCATTTTGTGTATTATCTTTTATTTTATTTTTTCATACAAGTTTAAAAAAGATAATATTAAAAATAAAAAAATGCAAACTAAATTCATTTTAATTTTTTTCGTAATTTGAGATTGTTTAGATATAGAAAAATTTAGAAAAAATATGTTATTATTAGTAAAAAAAATTGCGAGAAAAATTCCTGTCGTTAATCTATCACTATTTATGCTTATAAAAAAAATTGGCAATAGGTTAGCGACTTAGCGGCAATAATTACAAACAATCACAAATAATGAAATAAATATACTCATATCTACTCTGCCTTATAGTCTTATATTAACTATAGAAATGGGAAGCTGAATTCGTATTTTATGAGAGATGAAATCTTTCTTTGTCAATTGTATCAATTATTTTTACATAATTAAATTGTTTGTTAGAACAAGTCGCATACTTTTATATAAATATTCTCATATAAATCTACTTCGTCATTTGTAGAGTGTTAGTTGACTCAATCAATAAATTGAAAATAAAAAGGAGTGGACACCGATTAGTTCTAGAATTAAATGAAAAATTTAAGGGTGGATTGTTTTTCGAAAATTTTATTTATTTATTTATTTATTTTTTGAAAATAATTTTTATTTTTAATTTTTTATATATAAAAAAACGTGATTGATTTGTAAAAAGAAGATTTATTTTTAAATATTAAAAATAATAAAAATATATTTGGTTGATCTATTTTTAAAATGTATTTTTTAATGTTTTAGAATATAAAATTATTTTTTTATTACATGTAAGATTTTAGTTATTTAATTTTTTATGATGTTAATAATTTATTTTTATACAATATCAAATATTAAATAAATTACTATATCTTTAAATAATGAATTACATTTATATAGATTTATTATTAAAAAATAAGACTATAAAAAACTAGTAATTAATCTATTATTCACTATCATTTCTTTAATTCAATTAGAATGTAATATGTACCAAATAAAAAAAATTAACAAATATACTTATTTACTTTTAAATTTTAGAACTAAATTGATCATATTTTTATTGATTTTTTTTATTACTTCTAGCACTGTTTGCTGTACTTGTCTATTTTAGTTAAACTTGAAAGACTTCATTTTATTTTTATACTTATATTAGAAAATATGTTATTTTTTATTAAAATTAATTAATAAAATTTTATTTAAAAAATTGATCATATTAAAAATTTTATCTTCACATTTTCAAAAAAAATATATTTATATAAGCTGATTAAAAAATGAAAAATCTCACAATAATATTTGGTGGCAAAAAAGGAAGGAGTTGGCATGTTAGAAAAATAATGGTTAAAAAGTAAGGAGGAAAACAAATAGTGCATCAGATTGATGGTAAAAGAGAAAGGAGAAAAAAAATGAGCGCATGAAATTCAGACCAGAAGAGAGAGGAGATAAAATAATTAACACATAAAAAAAGTTGAAATTGGAGATACTCGAATGTTAAATCCAAAATTGAAAATCCCGTATTTTGATGTGAAAATGTTTTCGAAAATAATAACGGAAAATTCTGAAAACAAGAAAAAAGTGTTTTCAACTTTGTTCTATTTTTAAAAATATTTTCACTAAAAATAAAAATAAATAACACTCAAACCAACCAGCAACTTGGATAACCGTGACTTTCTTTAATATTTGTATCAATACATTAGCTATCTTTTAATTTTATCCTTAAAACATTTTTTTATTAAATTAATTTTAAAAAATTAAAACAAACACATTTAAATAAATTTAATATTTTTTAATTTAAAATACAAATTTAAAAAATAGTGTAAGTAAAATTAAAATTCAATAATTAAATTTTAAATATTTTAAACTCTAATACATTTCAAAACACATCTTAAATATCTCAAAACATATGTTTTATCATTCCGTGCTCACATTTATACCGCACTCCTCCCTTGAGTCGTGCTCCTTCATCACGCCGTACTCTTTTTCCATCCCGGACTTCTCCCATCTTTGTGGCGTTCCGATTTTCTGTCGGAATTTAGATGTATAACGCGTTTTTTGTCTTTCCCGCCATTTCTAATAAAATATTCTATTTTTTAATATATGCTTTTATTTATATTTGAGGGAGACAGTTTCATTCTTTTAAGAATAGTTTTGAAGCTATCATAACTAAATAAACATAATAATAACTATCTTCACATCCATCTTTTTATAATTTTTATAATTTTAGATGTGTTTACAAAATATTTGGTTTGTTATTTGTTATTCTAGATGTGTTTATTTAATTTCACTAAAAAAATATATTATATATATTTTTGGGTGTGTTTTAAAAATATTTATTTATTCTTTATTATTTTGGATGTGTCTTCAATATAATTAAAAATTATACCACAAATTCCAAATGAAATCCCTATTTTAAAAGACACAATTAAAAAATTATAAATAACGCTTTTCGGCCTCTTATGGTAAAAGATTTTATCTTTTAAAATCTATATTTTTATTTATATTTGAGGAAAGCTATTATAGCTAAATAAACATATTAGCTGTTATATTTATACTTAATAGTATCCATTTTTTATAATTTTTAATAATTTTAGATGTATTTACAAAATATTTAGTTTATTATTTATTATTTTAAATGTGTTTACTTAATTTTAAAAAAAATTATATTATACATGTTTTCGAATGTATTTTAAAAATACTTTATTAATTATTTATTTTTTGGATGAGTCTTGAATATAGTTTAAAAATTATAACGTAAATCAAATCACTTCTTTGAAGGACACCACTAAAAACTACAAATAAGTATTTATTTTTAAAATAAACATCATTGAAAAATGAATGTGGTAGTGTCAGTGTTAGAATTAATTGTCTATTTTCTCCGTTTTTTATTTTATTTTATTGTCTTTCCCTTTCAAATTTTGTTGACTATTAGAATTAGTGTTATTAAACTTAACAATACTTTATTGGTTTGGAATTTTTTTTTCTAAACAAATGTGTTTTTAATTTTTTAAGATAAAATAACTAATAGGAGTTTAATAGTATAAAAAATTTAAAAATAAAAAAATTAAGGAAAGTTAAACTAAATCTCAATGGATATAGTTTTTAAAAAATTAAAAAATTAATAATTAAAAAATATTATAATTAAATAATTATATTTAAAATTATTTAAAGGATGATATTTTAAAGAATGAATAACATTTTTCCTTTTGTATGTAATTATTAACCTCTCTTTTGCAACACTTTTTATTTGTGATGAGTGATGAGTGATGACATATCTTTACCCTTTTGTTTTCTTCTACCTAATAAAATGTTTAGAAAATCCAGTATTTAACTGAATTTTATTTTTAAGTACATCAATTGATCAACAGATAATGAATTGTTTGTTTTTTACTCAATTACAGTAATAAATGCTTTACAATAAATATATTGTGATTTTTAAAGATCATATTTGGCTTCATTTCTGCATATTATTATTATTATTATTATTATTATTATCATTATTATTATTATTATTATTCACAATCACATCATTAAAGGTTGAATTTAATTTTTCAAACTTCACTATTATTCTACCACTAACGACTTATATATCACAAAACAGTATTATTAAACAGCAGTAGAAATAAGATTTTCTTTTACAATAATAATAAAATAATTTAGTCAAACATTTTGATGGCATGTCATAGATAAATAAATATTTGTATACTAATAGTATATAAATCTTTTTTTTTTCATAATATCTCTCTATTCGACTAATAGTATATAAATCTTTTTTTTTCATAATATCTCTCTATTCGATGGACTAAAAATTAATTCGCACTATTTAACAGTTTGTTGTTGGTCAATAAATTATTACATATATAAAAGAAATTTGAATAAATTTTTAATAATTATTTAAATAGACTAATAAACTAACTACTAAATTAATCTAAATTGACTGATAATATATAAATAAACTAATCAAATACAAAATTTTAAAATTATGTTTAATATGAAAATAAAGATATATTTTGGTTGAATATTAATATTTAAAATGTATTATAGTATTGTGAATATACAAAAAAGTCAATACTATTACTGCAGCTTAACACATATCCAACATATACCCTGTTTATCATCTGTAATTACATTAAATAATTTTATTTTCAGTAAAAATACTAATATTAGTCACAAAATTTAACATTATATAAGTTTAAAAGCAATTCAGTGTAAAAAAAAAAAAAAAGTATAGGCCTTTTGATTGACGGAGATCTAAACGTGCTGCAATATCTGAGTCTAACAGTGCACGATGCATCATTAAAATCGAAGGGGGTGTGGGGAGGGACCCCATATCATAATTTTGACAAAAATGGTACTGTTATGAATGTATAAAATGTACTTAAAAAACGCAAACCCTATAAACACTAGCATATACTCAACCCTGGCTTTACGTGAGTGTGTGAAACCACGTCACATAAATGCCAAAACCTACAGAAACCACCAACACACAAATAATTGCATCTTATCATTCAAAAATTTTCTCCATAATATTAATTATTTAATTTAACAAATTCTTAATTTATATATTTTTGTGAGAAAAATCAAGTATATTTATAAAAAGAGAATATAACGTATTTATAACACACACATAGATAAATGAAAAGATTTAATGTGATCTATATAACAAGTAACAACGTAGAAATTGGTCCAAAATCTCAGCCATCTCTCTTCCACACGTTCAGCCAATCAGATCTGTCCACGTGTCAAGAGAACCCGTTTCTAGGTGGGACCCTTTGGCGCCTTAAGCTTCTGCCAACTACAACACAACTGCCGTCACTGTTTACTCAAACTTTTATTTTAATTTTTATTTTTTGTGTTCCTCGTTTTTAGATATTTTCTTTTTTCTTCCTTGAAATATTATAAACAACATCCATCCCCAGATGGAAAATTTGACCACTTTTTTAATCGTTTCTTCTTTTTCAATTATTTATTTTTTTCTGGGGTGGCTTTATTTATTGATTTCACAAGGCATGATGATTGGGGCCAAAGCCAAAATCGTTGAAGACTTTCTTGTAACTTCAACAAGCCAAAGCAAACGGTAGCTTAAACTCCTCAACCTCAACCTCAACCATATATAAATATATTTATTTTTATTTTTATTTTCTTAGAATTATATTTTTTTTCTTCTGTTTTTGTTATTACTATTATTATCATTGTGGTTGTATGTGACAGTGGTTTGTTGTGGGATGGTGATGGTTGTTGTTGTTGTGTTGTGGTGGTGGAGGTAGTGAATAAAAGATCAAGGGAAGAAGAAGAAGAAGCACCATGGGAGCTTGTGTTTCAGCTCCACAAAGGTGTGTTGGAGGGAGATTGAGCTCTTCTTCAAAGAGGAATAAGCAACAAAGAAAGAGGAGTAGAAGGAGTGGTGGTGATGGAATTAGAAGAAGAGTTTCTTCTAAATTGTACAAGGGATCATCATCATTGGATAATAACGTTCTTGACCTTCTTTGTGAATGATTCTTCTTCTTCTTTGTAAGGGTATTTTTCCTTTTTTTGTTTTTTTGGTAATCCATTTTGGGATATGCTTGAATGGTTTTAATCTTTGTGAATTCTCAAGTAAAAGCAAAAGATAAGGCTAAGCAATTATCAATATTTGAAAGCAATGTCAATATTTCTATGAGAAGTTTCAACTTTTGGACTAAGAATGCATTGATGGAGAAATTGGAATTGAAATTTGGAGTAATTGTTGCTATATTGATGTTTGAGTGTCCTAATTAAACTCATATTAATTCGCAGCTAATTCATAGATGTTATTTTTCTCATAAACATGCTTGATTTTGTAATGGCCTTCATTCATGGTTACTCATGTGTTATTGGAACTGAAATCTGTGGCAGGTGGAAGTATTGAAGAGGCATGGTTTGATTCAAATGTGGTATTCGACTCCGACTGCGACGACGATTACCAGAGTGTTCCTGATGGTATGATTTTTGTTATATTCATTCAAATTAAAGTATCTTTGTATTAGAAGCAATGCTATTGCAGAAAGTGGAAATCTCATAAGCGGCATTTTAACATGCAGATTTGTTATCTTTGAATGGAAATGATGCCAACCATAGAGTTTCAACTGCTAGTGTAGATGCAACTGATCATCAAAGTAAATCCGACGGAAACATAGTCGATGCGAATGAACCCGTGTTCGTTGATGAGATTTCCTCAGTGGATGCAAACTCCAACAAGGAAGAAGGGATTTTGGACAATTGTGGAATCCTTCCAAACAATTGTTTGCCGTGTCTAGCTTCTACCGTGCCTTCTATAGAGAAACGAAGATCTTCGAGTTCTAGTCCTCCTAGTGCAAGGAAGAAGGCTCCTATGAAACTCTCCTTTAAATGGAAGGAAGGACATGGAAATGCTACTCTATGTGAGTTGAAATTCTCAAAAGAAGCATGATCTTTTGTCATTGCAAGTTTCATCAAGTTAATCTATTATGATAATTCATCTTATATCATTGCAGTGAATAATTTTAGTTTCCTTTTCAGTGTCGACAAAGACTCTTCTACAAAGACCAATTGCAGGATCTCAAGTACCCTTTTGTCCAATCGATAAGAAAATGCTTGATTGTTGGTCACACATTGATCCAAGCACTTTTAAAGTTCGGGGAGTAAACTATTTTAAGTAAGATGAGTACTATGTTGTTGATAATTTGTTTGAAAGTTGAACAGACATAAAAACCAAAATGCACAAACAATTTGAATAAGTACATTTCTTACTGTGATGTTTTTTACACTTACATACCAATGTCTGATTTGCCTGTGTTTTTCTTTATGGGAGGGACAAGAAGAAGGACTTTGCTCCAAACTATTCTGCATATTACCCGTTTGGCGTAGACGTATTCTTATCGCCACGGAAGGTGGACCATATAGCTCGATTTGTGGAACTTCCTTTTATTAGTTCCTCTGGGAAATTGCCACCAATTCTTGTTGTAAATGTGCAGGTACTCCAATTATTTGTTCAATTACCCTTTTTACCATTTTAACAGATTGATGCACATTGCCAAAAAATAAAATGTTTTGTGGTTTTTAGATTCCACTCTACCCTGCCACAATTTTTCAAGGTGAAACTGATGGGGATGGAATGAGTTTTGTGTTGTACTTTAAACTTTCCGAAGGTTACTCAAAGGAACTTCCTCTGCATCTTCAAGAAAGCATCAGAGTAAGATTCACCATTTCTATGTCAGTATTATTTCTCATTAGTCTTAACACATCCTGCTAAATTTCTTCAATGGGGTAAAGTAATATTGGTAAAAGTAATTTTTAACCCTCAGAAGGATTAATATTGGTAAAAAATTTCCCTTGTATTTTAGTATCCTCTTTAGTTCCATTATTGTCCTTCAATTTCTTTAGTTGCTGATGGAAAATGCCATTTGTCTATGTCTTATTGTCTTCTCTTCCTACAGAAGCTGATGGATGATGAAGTTGAAAAGGTGAAGGGTTTTCCTGTCGATACAATCGCCCCATTCCGGGAAAGGTTGAAGATATTAGGCCGTGTCGTCAACCTCGAAGACCTTCATTTGAGTGCAGCAGAAAGGAAGCTTATGCATGCCTACAACGAAAAACCGGTTCTTTCGCGACCCCAGCATGAGTTTTACTCAGTAAGTTCCATTCACTTGTTATTATAATATAATGTTAATGTACTCTTCAGTAATATTTCAGCTTGATGAAGATAAAACACTTGAATGAATGATAATGGATGATATCAAAACCAAACTTTTAAGTTAAATGCATTGATATCATATTGGTACATCATCACTTTATGGAAGAAGTAACTTGTTGAAGATGATTATGACTTGTGAAAATCACTCAACTTTTCTATAAAATTCATGGATCTGCATAGAGGATTTGATGTCCCATTGAAGAGTAAATGTCGCCATGAATGTCTCTGATCTCTTCAATGATGATGAATCCAAGAAAAAAACAAAATGCATATCATGATGAAATAAAGACTTAGGGAAAGTGAAATGGTGAAATTCAAAGTTTATCTGTGGGCTCCTTCCCCTTGTTGATTTGCATAGTACAATTTAGCTCCATCTTTATGGATTTCTTTATGGTGCCTTTTTTTTATTTATTTTCTTTTAAATTATGTTTGGACCCGCAATTTAATAGTGGTGTCATTTCGTTATAAATGAATACTAGTGATGTTCACATGTTAGTACTTTACTTTATACTATGCTATTGCTTTAATTCACTGACCAATATTTTGCATTTTTGTTTTGTAGGGAGAGAATTACTTTGAGATTGATTTGGATATGCATAGATTTAGTTACATCTCTAGGAAAGGCTTTGAAGCTTTCTTGGACAGATTAAAAATCTGCACTTTAGATGTTGGTCTCACAATTCAGGCAAGTACTTTATCTTAATTTTTCTTAGTAAACCTCTTTTTTAGCCCTAAAAAGATTTTTTTAATTCAAAAGTGAGTTTTTTTCACACACCTAAAAGTTTATGATGTTTTATTCTCGTCATAGTAAACTACTGTTTTGCCTTCAATTAATTAAGGTTAATTTGTCGGCAAATCAGTCATCATTTTGAATGGATTTGTCATGCAAAACTACTCAGATATCATGAGATAATTATGATGTTTTAGCTCTTTATCTTTATATTAATATTTGGTTTATGTAAAACAGGGGAACAAAGCAGAGGAATTGCCAGAACAAGTTTTATGTTGTGTTAGATTAAACGGCATTGACTACATGAATTACCATCAATTGGGACTAACTCAAGATCCCCTCTAACTACAACAACATTAGAAAAAGAGCATTTTGTAAATCCTTAGTATTATTATTATTTAATATGATTAATGATTAATAATAATTGGTCATTTGAAGATATGTTATTTGTTTATATGGCGTGTGTTTTGATTTTAGAGGTTGGGACATCTTGTCACATATAATGCAAATAATGGAGGCAACAAGAGCGTGTGTGTTATGATTTGATGGCTACTATTATGTCATATTGTGGCCAAGGCCAGCCTCAAAGGAGGGCTCACACTGCCACCATAAACAATAAAACATGGTCCTACCTTTGCCTACTTAAGTCAAGAACATGGAGGGTCCATTACTCTCAATTCATTACTCATTTTCTATATATATCCTTTCATTCTCAAAATAAGATTTTTTTTTTTGAAGTTCATCAAAAAATTAATATATTTAGATAATTTCAATAAACCTAAATAAAAAATATAGTTATTTTGATATGGAATAAATAAGTAATAAGTATTGTGGCACAGAAATAAAGATAAAAAAAATATTAATTTGAATGAGATGGATCAGTGTCTCACTTTTTTTCTTCAGATATTTTTTGTTATAAATAAATACATAATTCATTAAAAAGTATTTTATTTTACTATTTTTAAGATTTGAACTTAAAATCTCTTAATTAAGTTATAAGTCATATATCTATTTAATTTAAATTTTTGTGAAAATATTTGAATAAATATTTAGAACACAGACAAAAAATTCAAAACAAAATTTAATTTTTAGATTTTTTTAGTTTTCAAAAGAATTTGGTCATTCATAATTATTTTTTATAAAACTTCACTTGAGAAAAAATTACCAAATCTTAAAGATAAAAGTAATTTATTTTTTTAATAATACTCGTAAAAAAATGTATCAAAATCTGTTTTTTCAAGTATTTTTTAGAATATATATTTAATATCTATTTTTTTGTCACATTTTTTTTTTGAAAATTTATTATTATTAGCATCCTTTAGAATTCTTTTTATCAATGATATAAATTTTTGAGAACTATTTTGATTGTTTACTCCGTATTTAATCAAGAAAAAAAAAACGAATCAATAGTTATGTCCTAATTATTATACATGTCCAAGATCCTAATACACTAGTTGAGATAAACGCATTTCAATTTTACTATCTCTCTGACCCTATTTCAATGTAATGAAATATACTCAGGTATGTCCTAATTATTATTTATATGTGTTTTATATCAACAAAAATTAACCACTAGCAAAATTTATTATTTTTAATTAGAATAATTTTCCACGTACAAGCATTTTTTTATACAAGTCTTTATAAATCATTTATATTAATGCGCTTCGAATTGTTATTGCATATTTTTTACTACATCTTCTTCTTCTTTTTACTACACGTTCTTCTTCCTCTTCCTTTTTTTGTTCTTCTTCTCTTTTTTCTTTTTTATTTACGTGCTTTTCTCTCTGTTTTCTTTTTTCGTTATTCTCAATTTCCATTGTTTTTTGACATCAAACTCAGAAATCGTTTTTAAAGAAGAAGAAATAGCAGAAGATAAGGAGGAGAAAGAGAAAGAGTTCTGAATTATGCATAAGGTGTACTTCAACGAATTTTGGGTGTATTTTTGTAATCCTTTGGGTGTATTTTTGTAATCGTTTAGGTGTATTTCTGAAGTTCCATTATCTTCAAAACGATTTCAAAGCTTGATTTCAGAAACAATGAAAATTGAAAAAAAAAACGAAGCAAGAATACGAATGATAAACGCAGGTAAAACAACGAATGAAAAGGCTAAGACAGCACGCACGAAGGAGATCGAACAAATTTGTCAAGAAACTCGTTTTCATGGAGGAAGAAGAAGAAGAGTCGTTTATAATGCATGGTGAGTAGCACACTTTGAAAACAGGAAGTGGTTGAATAACCTGCGTATATTTACTCTTGAATGTGGGAATAATGCGCGTGTGTTTTGTTGGGCTTGTGACAACTTGTAAGATTGTAAGCTTGTATGTGTAGCAGGCCTCTTATAATTAATATTTTTAGTCATTAATTTAATTTTTTTAGTTTAACAATTTAACAACATACTTTAATATTTAGTTCTACACTTTTAAATATTATTAACTAACTACTAACCAAAAAATTTTTCTACTGTTCTTCTAACATTTTTTATTTTATATCTATAGATTTTAATTAAAAATAACTTTAAAGGTTTAGAAAACGAAACACGTTGAAAAACATAATGGTAGGAAAATTTTTAAATTTTTCTCTTAAAAAATTCGTTATTTTTTTTAATTTTAAAATAGATGGATATAAAGAGATATTTTTCCAACGATTTTGAAGTAAAATTTTGTACACTAAAATATAAAATATGAGAGAGACACGTCTTTATCATTTCACGGCAGCAACCAAAAGCCAGATTGGTGTACAACCATTGGAAAATAAATGAAGTGTACAAACTATTGGTGTCGTAGCAGTTGAAAGCGTGTGCATTGTGATTGAAAGCAACCGGTGGATGTGCTACTCCAACTTCAACACATCCAAATAAGGTTTGCACAAATGAATCCAGAAAAAAAAAAAAAAACTGAAATTTATTTTGTTTTATTTTTAATTGAAAAAAAGAAAAATTGTTACAGGAGCAGTTAACTGTGGTGTCATTATATGTTTCTACTAATCTAGGTTAAGTCTTTTTTCTATTCATCTTATGGTGGAAATTTAGATGAAGATTTCTAAAATTATCTTCACCTATAAAGATTCAGACTCGAATAACATTAGCTTGTGTTATGTAGTTAGTTTAATCGAAAAACATTAGATTTTTATTTTACAACCAGTTATCAACTGTCTTCTCTAGTTTAATTTGGTTAAATTAACTATAGAACACACGTCAATATTTTAGATTGAATCTACTGTCTACAAATTTGAGCATCTTCATGTGAGGATGTACCATTAAAATGACAAAAACAGTTTCATGGTTAATATATAACCTTCAATAATGTAGCTTTATTCTCAATTAACATTTTGTTTAAATTATATTTAATACTCACTGTGGAAAGAAAGCACCAAAGAATGGAAAGGAAAAACCACAAAAAATAAAAGAATCTCTATTGCAATATTAAGTTAATAGAAAATTAGAAGTTTCACATAACTGAATCCTGATATCGGCTCAATGTTACCTGCACAGAAAATTCTCTATTTAATAATAATAATAATAATAATAATAATAATAATAATAATAATAATAATAATAATAATAATGAATAAAATTTCATGGTTCTTACAATGACATGTGAGGGAAGAAGAATCCTCAGAGTTTACAAGGAGCAAGAGGCTTTCCACACAAACCTTTGTTACCAGAATAAGAACTACCAGGGAAGTTAATCAGAGGTTCACCCTCTGGAATTTCCCCTTCAAGAACATTATCTGATAGATCCAACTCCTTCAACTTTCTAAGCTTGAGAAATGCATTAGGAATGTTACCACTAAAGTGATTCTTTTGCAGCCTAAGTATCTCCAATGTGGTCAAATTTGCAAGAAACTCTGGTAAATTTGATGCTAACTTGTTGAAGCTCAAGTCCAAACTGTGAATGGATTTTAGCCTCCCAAGTGAACTTGACAACATACCCTTCAGATTGTTGTGAGAAAGATTCAGAAATTGAATGTTGAATTGCCCTCCTACACCAATTTCTTCAACTCCACTAGAGAAATTGTTATGGGAAAGATCCAGGTATGTCAGTGATCCTCCAGTGGAATCTTGTTCAATTTCAAATGCCTCAGTTATGGATCCTGTAAGCCTATTTGAGTTAAGATCAAGAATTGCAAGATTGCGCAATTTCGCAATGGACCGAGGGATGAATGAATCAAGTGAGTTTCTTGAGAGGTTCAATAAGTAGAGTTGGCTGAAGGAACCTATCCATGAAGGTATGCTTCCACTGAGAAAGTTCATTGATAAGTCCAATTCCTGAATTGGACTTTTGATTGTATTCAAAACTTCTGGAATTCGGCCTTGGATTCCACAGCCTGCAAGGTAAATGCCGGAGAGCGACAATAGACTTGGCAGCCATTCGGGGATGGAAGTGAGGTTCAAAGGGTTGAAAGAGAGATCAATTGTTTGAAGATTTTGAAGGTTTGACATCTCTTTTGGCAATGGCCTTTGAATCAAGTTTTTGGAAATGTTGAACATTATGAGGTGAGAAATTTGGCCTAATGATTTTGGTATTTGGCCAGAGAAAAAGTTTCCACTTAGGTAAATCTCAGTCAAATGATGCAAATTCCCCAAACTTGAAGGCAATGCACCTTCAAGTTTGTTGTTTGACAATGATACCCTTTGAAGAGAAACAAGTTGACCGAAATTGAAAGGTAAATTTCCACTTAGATTGTTCTCATTGAGCCTCAAGAACCCTAAAGAATGCATATTTTCACCACCATTTCTCGAAGGGAATGGGATTGTTCCCTCAAGATTATTTGTGTCCAAATACAAAACTGAAATGAAAGTTAAATTGGATAATGATGAAGGGATTCTCCCATTTAGCAAATTGCTTGAAAGGTCAAGCTTTTCAAGATTCTGCATCTGACCAATGCTATTTGGTATGTGACCATTGATGGAATTTTCATGAAGATCCAATTCTACCAAATTTGTCAAGTTCCCAAGTGAGAGTGGTAATGTACCTGAGATTTTATTTGAATAAAGCAGCAAACTTTTCAGTTTTCTTAGGGCTCCAAGGCTAGAAGGAATTGACCCAGATAGCCTATTTTCATGAATTGCAAGTTCCTGTAGGTTTTGCAACTTACCAATGCTTTCTGGAATTGAGCCTGTTAAGTTGTTTCCATAAAGGTAAAGCTTTTGGAGCTTTTGCAGATGCATGCCAAGTGTTTGTGGAATTGTTCCACTGAGGCCTACTAAGCCTCCAAGATCAAGGATTTCAAGTGAGGTGAGGAGTGTGATGGAAAGTGAAAAGTGACCAATCATTTGGGTTCGAAACAAGTCTTTATCTGTGGAAATAAACCCTGGAAGATGAATCTGTGTCACTCTTCTTGTTCCTGATGTTGTTGCATTATCACATACAATGCCTTCCCAATCACAGCATCTTTGACCAACCCATTTTGCCAATCTTCCAGATGTATCCAGCTGAATTCCATTCTTGAAACCAATCAAACCTTCCAAGTCTTGTGAACTGCACCAATCTCCAAATGCAATTTTCACTGTTAAAAGCAGTGAAACTATTTTCAATATCAGTTGATACTGATATTTCTCCATGTTGTTGAGAATGGAAGTGTTTGTTACCTTATCTTGTGGAATGTTTTTGCTTTGCACACTTGAAATTTAAAAGGCTCTTAAGAGTGTTTTGTTGGCTTAGACAGATAAATTTTACCATGTACACCAAGACACAGATAAAACCAAATTAGTGTTGGTTTTTCAGGCTTAGCTTTCTTTTCCTTTTTGTCACTTTCAGGTATCCCTTTTAAACTGTAATGCTTAATAAAAGCATATTTTTCTTGATCATGTTGTGCTTTAAAGTACTAAAGAGTAATAGATTCCAAAGAATGGCCCATTTGGCTACCTAGATTATCGATTGAAATTTTGTACTCACAATACATCAAGTTATTAGTAACTAAACCTTTGAACGTAGTTACTTGAAAGTTGGCCCGGCCTAATTCAGTTTAAGCTGTAAAGTACACAAATAAATGATATAATCAAGTTAAATACATGTTTCACTCTTTGTTTGTAATCAGTAAATCTAGGAGTTCTATGTTAAGATATTGTAATGTAATGTGATGTAGCAGTTGGAACCAAATTTCCTATTTGAAGAATGACAGCTAACCAATCACATGGTTATGATTAATCTTATAACGTTTGATATATTCTGATGGATCTGCAGATTTGGAAGTTTCCCTTTGCATGTTTATCAACTCGAGGTTTTAACAGCATTATCTTTTTCAAGTGATCATATTTTTTAAAAAATTTAAAATAATTTGATGTTTAAATATTTGATATGAAAATATTTTTTATATCAATTATGTTTAGGTTTGAAAATTGTCAAGTTTTAAAAAAAAATATATTTTTTTATCATTTAATATTTTCACTTTTATTTTAAAAGATTTGTGGAACACATTAACGTCATTTAAAATATATTTTTTAAAATTATTTTTTATATAATTTAATAACATTCAAACATACATTTAATGGGTACACTTAAAGAGGAGATAGTTTAGATATTATAATTCAGTAATGTTAGAAAGACAATAATTTAAAGTTATTTTATTTAACATAATATTTATAATTTTATACATGTAATATCTAAAATTATATATTTATTATATCTAATATTATGTATTTATTTTAATAACTTTAGATTAATTTAAATAGATTTTTATGTCTTTTAAATATATCTGTTCCAAATTTTAGTGCAGTTAAAATAGTTTGAAATTCCAATAGGACGCTTAAATTTGTGAACCTTCTTTAATGATTCAACGCGTGCTTAATTATTTTATACGAGTACCAGAAAGTAAGTACATTATACAAGGCTGAATTTTAAGAGGGTCATTCTAGGTTTCAAATAAGGTATTTAAGGAAAAGCGGTATTTAAATAAGAAAAAGTAGTAGGGAACAACTTACAATCAGCCCAATTTTAACAATTATAATTAATAATTATTGTTCATACCTATCCTAACACTAGGATCAGATTTAAGTAAGTCAAAAAAGCCCAATCTTTTAGATTAGTCTTTGCTATCTACCGACTTTCTCAGAAGAGGTCGGATTCAACACAGGCTCCATCCTAAAGAAGTCGGGTTCGAAGGATAGTTGGCAGATAATACTTATTCAAATAAGTAATTGTCCATAAAATCTCTCAACCCACTTCCCGAAGCCATATCTCAACTACCCTAAAATAAAGGGACGGTTATCCACCCTAAAAAGTGGAACTACTCCAAAGGTAGTTATTGGATTATCACTATAAATATACTGACACCCTTCAAGTATCTCGAAGTTCTAATACTCTTTAAACCTGCTTAACCCCTTGTTGACTTAGGCATCGGAGTGTCTTTGTAGGTACCACCCCCCATTCTTTCACATATACAAATCGGACGGCGGCTCCCAGACGCAAACTAAGTTGGAGGCCACCTTCTCTTGACATTTGGGCTAATCATTCAAACTCAATCTACCTATCTCAAGTTACCCACGTAACATTGGCGCCGTTGTCGGGGACCCTGAATAATCATCCAGTAATGGCGGACGACCAGCCTTCGGATGGGCACACTGCATCTGATTCAGAGCAAGAACAGTTAGATGCAGCCAACAATAACAGAGCTATAGTATCCCTGGAAGGAGCAAGTTCCCAACACCACGAAGGCCCTTCTGGTGTAAAAGACCCCAGGGGGAATCCCTCCAAGGTGTACGGACCAGAAAAAGGGGGGCAGCCTCACGCTGCCGACCTCATGGGATTACTCCACAGTCACCAGGAACGGCTGGAGCAGCTAGAACAAGAACTAGAGCGACAGCGAGATGCAGAGAGGAACTTGAGAAGAGAGGTCGAGCGTTGAAAGGAGCTTGAAGAAAAGCTCCTGAGGCTGGAATCGAATCTTCGAGGTCGAAGCTCTCGCAGTGACTGAGAGGACTCTCCCTTGGGGGGAGAAGACCCGTTCAGTGAGGACATAATGAGGGCAAAAGTTCCAAGAAACTTCAAAAGCCCCAATATGGACCTGTACGACGGGACTACTGACCCCAAGCATCACTTGAGCAATTTCAAAAGTCGGATGTACCTAGCCGACGCTTCTGATGCTACTCACTGTAAGGCCTTTCCGACAACCTTGACAAAGGCGGCGATGAAGTGGTTTGATAGCCTCCCCCCAGGTCGGTTACTAGTTTCGACGACCTCTCGCAAAAGTTCCTCATGTGATTTTCAATCCAGAAGGATAAAGTAAAGCACGCACCGAGTCTCCTAGGGGTACAACAGGAGGTCGGAGAACCTTTGAGGGACTACATGGAAAGGTTCAACAAAGCGTGTCTAGAAATTCAAGACTTGTCCACAGAAGCAGTAATTATGGACCTAGTGAATGGACTCCGAGAAGGCCCATTCTCCCAGTCCATCTCGAAAAAGCACCCGACTTCTTTGAGTGTTGTACAAGAAAGAGCCGTGAAGTACATCAACATGGAAGAAAATGCCAGGCTACGAGAGCCAAGCTGGCGACCTGGGCACTCTCACTTATCAAAGGAAAAGGAGAGGGAGCCCAAGAAAAAGGAAGAAGTCGGGACTGAAAGGCCCAGGAGATATCACTCTTATACTCCTCTACGAGTTTTCCTAGTCGACGTCCATAGGAAAATTTGTCACACTGAAAGGCTACCTCCCCCCAGGCCCATCAAGAACAAGAAGGGGGAAGTCGTAGCGAGTACTGCGAGTACCATAAACTATATGGGCACTCAACGAATGATTGTTACGACCTAAAAAATGTGATAGAAAACTGGCCAGGGAAGGTCGGCTTGACGGATATCTCATGGAAAGGTCGGACCATCATGACAAGAGGAAGTGAGATGAGGAGGATCGAAGAGATCCACTCCCACAGACCCCAGAAAGGCACATCCACATGATCTCAGGGGGGTTTGCTAGAGGAGGTCTCACAAAGTCATCTCTCAAGAGACACTTAAAGGAAGTCTACCAGGTCAGAAGCGAATCGCCCGAGCTCCCAACCATCTCTTCGACCAAAGAAGATAGGCAGGGCATTGTTCCTGGACACGATGATCCAGTGGTGATTACCATGATTCTCGCCAATGCCCACCTACACAGAACCATGGTGGATCAGGGGAGTTCGGCTGACATCCTGTTCAAACCAGCATTTGACAAGTTGGGATTGGATAAAAAAGAGTTAAGAGCATACCCTAATACTCTATATGGGTTGGGGGATACACCAATAAAGCCACTAGGATTCATACCCTACACACAACTTTTGGAAAGGGGATGAAATCCAAGACCCTAAGCATCGATTTCATAGTCATTGATGTGGGCTCCGCCTATAACGCTTTAATAGGTAGAACCACCCTAAATCGGCTGGGGACAGTGGTATTTACCCCCCATCTTTGCATGAAGTTTCCAACACTAGAGGGAATTGCATCCATCAGGGGAGATAAAAAATTGGAAAGAAAATGCTATAATGAAAGGCTAAACCTGAGAGGAAAAGGCAAGGAAGTTCACACCATTGAGCTCGAAGGAGTGACGATTGGATTTTTGACGGTTTAGAATTTCTCAAATAAAATCTCGTTGTAAGTATAGTTTCTAAACCAATCACTAATCCTTTTATACAAAAAGTTGTTTGTCACTAAAACAAACCCCTAAAATTTATAAACCGAAGTATTGAAACCTCGGGTCGTTCTCCCTAGGAATTACAATAGAGTGTCTTGTTATTGGTTGTGAGTTATTTTGGGGTTTTGATATGAAGCATGAAAGATAAATGGCAAGAAAGTAAACTAACAACTATAAAAGGCTCTTGGCAAGGTATGAAAATTAGAAGTTCTATCCTAGTTATCCTTCTCAATTGTGATGAGAATTGTTCATTGCTACCACTTAGTTAACCCTTACTAAAGAAAGGAAAGTCAAGTGGATGAATTGACTTGAGCCACAAGTCCTAGCCAACTCCCAAGGAAAGACTAGCTTTAGTGCACTCCAAACCAATTAGCAATCTCTCCAATTATCAATCAACAAAGGAATTAGATAACTCAAGTGTCACTAATTACTCTACCTAGGCCAAGAGGAACAAAATCTACACTAAAACTAAAAGAGACATTTCAACAAACACATAGAGTGCAATAGAAGTAATCATTATTAAATGCAAGAATTAAAGGAATCTA
>NC_029776.3:31735155-31736393 GCF_000817695.3 Arachis duranensis
TGAATTACCTCTTATTGAATTGAAAGAAAATGGAAGGAACAATAGTAGATCTACAACAAAGTATAAGAACAACATAAAGGAAATTACAACAAAAGAATAGAAGAAGATGAATGTAACTACAAAGAATTGAAAGGTAGAGAAAGGTAGAAGTAGATAATAGCAAAGATTAAAACCTAGATCTAAGAACTAATCCTAATCCTAATCCTAATTCTAGAGAGAAGTGAGAGCTTTTCTCTCTAAAAACTACTTCTAACTACTAAACTAAACTAATGGTAACTAACATGTGTTTCCCTCTTCACTCCTTGGGTTAAATAGCATCAGAAATGAGTTGGATTGGGCCCACAAGGCTTCTAAAATCGCTGGCCACGTTTTGCTTCAAGTGGACTAGGTGGCAGCAACGACGCGTGCGCGTACTATACGCGTGCGCGCCACCATACGTGTAGCAACTATGGCAAAATTTATATCGTTGCGAAGCCCCGGATGTTAGCTTTCTAACCCAACTAGAACCGCATCATTTGGACCTCTGTAGCTCAAGTTATGGTCATTTAAGTGCGAAGAGGTCGGCTTGACAGCTTTCCGGTTCTTTCATTTCTTCATGAGTTCTCCAACTTTACATGCTTTTTCTTCATTCCCTTGATCCAATCTTTGCCTCCTAACCTTAAATCACTTAACAAACATATCAAGGCATCTAATGGAATCAAGGTGAATTAAATTTATTCATTTTAAGACCTAAAAAGCATGTTTTCACTCTTAAGCACAATTAAAGGAGAATATACAAAACCATGCTATTTCATTGAATAAATGTGGGTAAAAGGTTATAAAATCCCCTAAAATCAATACAAGATAAACTGTCAAATTGGGGTTTGTCAACCTCCCCACACTTAAACCTTAGCATGTCCTCATGCTAAACCAAGAATGAGATAAGGGATATGACACTTATTCAAAGCAAAGAAACTATATGCATGCAACTAAATGCAAAATGATTCTACCTACTTGGTTAGAAATAAATCATTCTCCAAGACATACATGCACAAGTAGGGCTTAAGATCATATAATGATTCATGAATCCTATCAATTGAAGTATAAATATGAAGTTCACATAGACTTGCAAGAAGAACGCTCATGAAAGCCGGGAATCAAGGAATTGAGCATTGAACCCTCACCGAAAGTGTTTGCACTCTAGTCGCTCAAGTGTATAGGTTCGATTCTCTCAATTCTCCCCTAATCATGCTTTCCAA
>NC_029776.3:31736455-31736967 GCF_000817695.3 Arachis duranensis
AAATATTTCATGCATGCATACATATATCATGAGGTCTTTTCATAGGTTGTAATGGGGCTAAGGTCAAGGTAGGATACATATTTGGTCAAGTGAGCTTAAAATTTGAATCTTTGATAAGCTTAAACTTCCCACCTAACCTATGACATCCTATACAATTTCAAAGCTAACCTAACTACCCATTTCTCACTTTTTCACATACTCATGCAATTTCTTTTCATTTCATAACACTTATGCATTGATCTTTATTGAGCTTCACTTTGTTTTGGGGCATTTTGTCCCCTTTTTATTTCTTTTTTTTTCTATATTTTTTTTTCTTTTTCTATATTTTTTTTCTTTTCCATACTATTTTTTTTCTTTCTTTTTCTTTTGTTTTTCTCATTTTTATTTCTTTCTATATACAAGAACCTCAATGCATAAGGTTTTACATTTGATCAATACATGAGTATGTACCCAATTCCCAATATTTCCAATAATAATACAAAACTACCCTTTTATTCACCCAATGTCCCAAG
>NC_029776.3:31737024-31739301 GCF_000817695.3 Arachis duranensis
TGATGGCCTCAATCATATAAATGCATGAATACAAAGAATAATGGACATATAGACTCAAACAAAGCAAAGATCACAATCATAGGAAGAGAATATACACACAAGAAGGAAAAATAAGTGGTTATAAGATGTAACCACACTATTAGGCTCAAATCTCACTTGCTTGTGTTCTTAGCTCAAAAACCATGTTCCAAAATACATTCTTTCAAGCAAGTTCAACAGAAATTTTTCAAATTGGTAGGTTGCCCTAAAACAGTTTCTTGGAAAGAAAATCATCATCCTAACCAAGTAGTCCTAATAAGAAGAAGGTAGTAAAAATATGTACAAATTCTAACTAACATGCAACCTATCATGCCATGCAATAACTAACTAACATTGGTGTTGAAAAAGAAAATTGTTACCCATGGAGATCGGTCGACGACCTCTCCACACTCGAAGATTGCACCGTCCTCGGTGCATGCAAAGAAGAACAAGGTGGACGGGTTGCTACAATTGATGAGCTCCTCAAATGGTTGTGCGGATGACTTGTTTGTGGCCCCATTTAGAAACTTTCCTTTTCTTCCGTATTGGTGGCCAACCCAAAAGGAAAGAAAGAAAGAAAATTAAGCCTATAACAAAGATATTGAGGCAATTAGAACATAGGCGGGGGCTAATGCCAAATAAGAGTATGATTCCCTACTACATGGTAGCTACAACATGTGAGTAAGATTCAACACCATTATTGAAATGACTTAGAAAAAAAACGAAAACATGCTACAAAAACTAAATGAAAATGGGAAGAGTAGGAGTATGCGAATGTGATAAGCAAAAGAAAATGGAAGAGGAGAAAAAAACTCTTTTTTTTTTTACCGACGCGTGCGCGTCATGCACGTTTACGCGTCGATGGGTATATTGGTCGAAGGACGCGTGCGCGCATAGGCCGGAGGCATAGTGTCGGCCCAAGTCTGGCACAACTCTCGTGTAAAAGTACTGGGGGTGCAGATTGTGCAATCGACGCGCGCGCGCACAGTGTGCGTGCGCGTGCATTGCGAATTTAAGATGATGTGCGCGTACGCGCCAGGTGTGCGCACGCGTGCATAGGCTTGTGCCTTAGGCCCAATGTTCGCACAGTCCAGGCCTAACTCTCGGGTTTTTGGCTGGGGTTGAATTTTTTTGCATCCACGCATACGCGTACAGTGCGCGTCCGCGTGGATGGTCGAAATTGCTCAGGTGCGCGTCCGCGTCATGTGTGCGAACGCGTGGATGGTGTTCTGTTTTTCAAAATTTTTTTTCCAAGTTCTTGCACCAATCCAAGCATTCCAAACCTCCAAATAGCTACCAAAACACCCTAAAACCTTATTTATCATATTATACTTCTAACTAAACCTAACAAACCAATAAAAACATGAAATCAAACTAATTCTTACCAATATTTACAAAAGAAAAAAATGAAAAGATTTTTACCATGGTGGGGTGCCTCCCACCTAGCACTTTTGTTTATTGTCCTTAAGTTGGACTTATGGGGAGCTCCTCTCAAGGTGGCTTGTGCTTGTATTCATCTTGGAACTCCCACCAATGCTTGGTTCTCCATTGTGCCCCAAGATTTCCTATGGGTTGAGCCAAGTGTTGATGGAGTTCTTCACAAGCTTGGGGCTCCCAAAGTTGATCCTCTTCTTGTAATCCGGGATCCCACACTTTATTTTCACACCCGTCTTGAGGTTGATCACCATTATTAGTCCATCCGGGTGGTGAACAAGAAGAATCCTCTATGAAGTGCCCAACAATCCTCCTAGACCCATCTATTTGAGCACTACTCCAACCTTTATATCTCATGTTTGATGCATCAACCATAATGAGCCTTGATTTGCAACGCCAACCACAAAACAACTTTCTCTTACGCTTCATCCTACAAAGCATCCTAAGTTGACCATTCGTTTCAAGCAAGCCATACTTGATTGGGATAATAAAGCTAATAGAGAAGAGTTTTATCCACTCAAGTGAAGGAGTAGATGACAACCTAGGTAAGGAAGCTTCCAATGAGCTTGACAAAGTGTATTCAATTCCCATCCTCCTTTTTCTAAGGACCTTTACCTCCTCAAAAGATCTCTTAATTTTAATCCTTTGTTATCAATTTTATCTAACTTCTTCCCCTTACTCAAATCATAAATGGGAGGATGAGAGAAATGTACCTCCATATTTCTTTCAATTTCACCAGGAGAAGGTTCTTCACGTTCAAAGGATTCACCACAAGGATTTGATGCTTGATCTTTATTGCTATGGGAACTCAATTCTTGCTCTATC
>NC_029776.3:31739990-31740521 GCF_000817695.3 Arachis duranensis
GGCTTGTGAGTATGGTTGAGAGTTATGTTGAGGATATGGTTCATAGGCATATGGTGGTGGTTCTTGAAAATCACAAGGAGAGTCACCATAGCCATTTGATTGGTATGCATCATAGAATGGCTCTTCTTCATAGTGCATTGGTGGAGGTTGTTGCCATGAGGATTGATCATAAGCATATGGCTCTTCCCACCCTTGATTATCCCATTCTTGATACACATTCTCATTGAAGCTCTCATTACCTACAACATAGTTGTAATTACACTCATAGCCAAAGTGAGAATTCATAATTAAAAGAGAAAATAAAATTCAAAAGCTAATAGAAATCAAGAGAAACAAAATTCTACAACTAGCAAATAAAGCAAAAGGCAATATATTCACAATATTCACATATATACAATAACCAATAACACAACACCATTGCAATTCCCCGGCAACGGCGCCATTTTGACGATTGGATTTTTAACGGTTTAGAATTTCTCAAATAAAATCTCGTTGTAAAGTATAGTTTCTAAACCAAACAATAATCCTTTC
>NC_029776.3:31741731-31753080 GCF_000817695.3 Arachis duranensis
ACCATGCTATTTCAATGGATAAATGTGGGTAAAAGGTCGTAAAATCCCCTAAAATCAATACAAGATAAACCGTCAAATTGGGGTTTGTCAAGGAGTCCGAGCTAAAGAAAAGTTACGAGCACAGCCCGAGAGAAAGACTATAGAGGTACAGGTCAGAAAGGAGGAAGGAAAGAACACCAACATAGGAGCCAACCTAAAAGAAGACTTGAAGCAGAAGCTCATAAGGCTCCTACAAGAGAATTCCGACCTTTTCGCCTGGAAGGCCTCTGACATGCCAGGGACAGATCCCGATCTCATGTCGCATAAATTGTGAATCTACCCTGGATCACGACCTATTCAGCAGAGAAAACGGAAGCTCGGACCAGAACGGGCTCAAGTGGTGGAAAAACAAATACAAGCTCTCCTAGAAGCCGGCTTCATCAGAGAGGTCAAATATCCGGCTTGGCTGGCAAATGTGGTGCTAGTCAAGAAACAGAACGGCAAGTGGAGGATGTGCGTCGACTACACCGACCTGAACAAGGCGTGTCCAAAGGACCCACATCCACTTCCAAATATTGATACCTTAGTAAATTCTACCTCGGGATATCAATACTTGTGGTTTATGGATGCATATTCGGGATACAACTAAATTCCGATGTACAAGCCGGATCAAGAAAAAACATCTTTCATCACGCCTAGAGAAAATTATTGCTATGTGGTTATGTCTTTTGGGTTGAAAAATATAGGAGCCACATATCAAAGGCTGATGAATAAGGTGTTTGCACCTCATCTTGGGAATCTAATGGAAGTTTATGTAGACAACATGCTAGTAAAAACCAAGGATGAGGATGATAAATCCCATTTTTAGGGTTTATCTTGTGTTGAATTTAGAGCATTTTGATAACCTTTTCTCACATTTAACTAAGGAATTAGCATAGTTTTGTAATCTTTCCCGTATTTGTGCTTGAATGTAAAAACATGCTTTTTAAGCCTTTAATTTGGTAATTTTAATTCATCCTTGATTCCATAAGATGCCTTGATGTGTTTGCTAGTAATCTCAGGTTAAAATAGGCTAGGCATGGATCAAAAGAGCAAGGAAGGAAGCATACAAGTGGAGAGAAGTATAAAAAGCCAAAGAAGTAACCTCGGCCAAGAACGCACACGCGCACAAGGTGCTCGCGCGCACATTGCGATATTGGCCAGGGACGCGTACGCGTACTGTGTGCGTCCGTGCCGATGGCTGCACGTGAGTTTTAAACAGAAAACATGCCCAGCAATTTCTGGGAAGTGGTGGAGCCCAGTTGCAACCAATTTTGGCGCCAAAGTACTTTAAAGGACCAAGGATTGAAGGGGAAGGCATGTGAGGTTTCATTAGGACTTTAGATCTAGTTTAGAGTTAGTTTTCTAGAGAGAGAAACTCTCACTTCTCTCTAGAATTAGGATTAGGTTTAGGTTAATCTCTCTTCTTAGATCTAGTTTAATTCATGCTTTGATTCACTCTTCCTCTATCAATTCTTACTCCTCTCTTCCTCCTCTTTCTAGTTTTGTACTTTAATTCTTGTAATTCTTTACTTTGTTTTGGATATATCTTTGTTCTCTTATTTTCTTTCAATAATGCAATTTGAGGTAATTCATGATAATTGTGATTTCCTTGATTATTGTTGTTAATTCTTTGCATTCAATTGTTGTTAGAATTCATTCTTATTGTGATTGACTATACTTTTCTTTTATACCTTCCAAGTGTTTGATGAAATGCTTGGGAGGATGTTAGAATAGAATTTTATGTTCTTGGCTTGGAAAGATAACTTAGGAGCTCTTGAGTTACTAATATCCAAGTGATTGATAGTTGATAGCCATTGACTCTAGCTTTCATTAATTCAATTAGTGGGAACTATGATTTGTGGATTTGGATTGATATAACTCACTTGACTTTCCTTTGCTATTAGTTAGAGGATGACTTAGTGAGATTGATCCTTGCAACTATCATAATTGTGATTAGTAATAATGATATAGGTCCTTAATCATCAAACCTTGCCAAGACCATTTTGTTAATAAAATTTCATTACCATTTACTATTCATGTTTCTCATATAAAACCCCAAAATAAACAAGTCTATAATCAATAACAAGAACACTACACTGCAAGTCCTTTGAGAGATGACCCGAGGTTTAAATACTTCGGTTTATAGATTTTAGGGATTTGTACTTGTGACAAACAAATTTTTGTATGAAAGGATTATTGTTGGTTTAGAGACTATACTTTACAATGAGATTTCATTAGTGAAATTCTAAACCGTGAAAAAACCAATCATCAGAGGCCGACCTCTTGACCGATTTATCGCAAGTCTTCAACACTGTAAGGACGCATGGGATGAGATTGAATCCACAAAGTGCACCTTTGCTGTAGAGGCTGAAAATTTTTTAGAGTTCATGCTAATACAAAGGGGGATAGAAGCTAACCCCGATAAGTGTAGAGTAGTCCTAAAAATGAAAAGCCCGACTTGTTTGAGGGAGGTCCAACAGCTAAATGACCGACTTGCAGCACTCTCCAGATTCTTGGCAGGATCAGCATTAAGATCTCTACCACTTTTCTCCTTACTAAGAAAGGGATGCCAGTTCGAATGGACTCTTGAATTCGAAGAAGCCTTCCAGGAGTTCAAAAGATTTTTAAGCCAACCTCCAATTCTGACCCGACCTAAAATCGGAGAAGAACTCGTCCTGTATTTGTCTGTAGCTGACAAGGCTGTGGCATTAGCTCTAATACGGGAAGACGAGGTCGGACAGTATCCCGTGTACTTCACCAGTAAAGTCCTACAAGGGCCCGAATTAAGGTACCAAAAACTCGAAAAATTTGCGTATGCCTTAATAGTAGCCTCCCGAAGGCTACGGCTTTATTTTCAAGCTCATACAATAAAAGTCTGAACGAACCGGCCCATGAAGCAAATACTTCAAAAGACAGACATTGTGGGCAGAATGATTCAATGCACCATAGAACTATCCAAGTTCGACCTTAGGTATGAAACTCGGACAGCAATCAAAGCACAATGCCTCACCGACTTCGTAGCAGAATATGCAGGAGATCAAGAAGAAGCCTCCACAATGTGGGAGTTATACGTGGATGGCTCTTCTAACAAGGTCGGAAGCGGTGCAGGCATAATATTGGTCAATCAAGAGGGAACTCAAATAGAAGTCTCCCTCAAATTTGAATTCCTAGCTTCCAATAACCAGGCAGAATATGAAACCTTGATTGCCGGGTTGAAGCTAGCAAAGGAAGTTGGTGCGACCAAAATAGTGGTCTTCAGTGACTGATGAGCAAATAATTTATACACTTTTTGGCATTGTTTTTAGGTAGTTTTTAGTAAGATCTAGCTACTTTTAGGGATGTTTTCATTAGTTTTATACAAAATTCACATTTCTGGACTTTACTATGAGTTTGTATATTTTTCTGTGATTTCAGGTATTTTCTGGCTGAAATTGAGGGACTTGAGCAAAATTCTGATAGGAGGCTGACAAAGGACTGCTGATGCTGTTAGATTCTGACCTCCCTACACTCGAAATGGATTTTCTGGAGCTATAGAACTCCAAATGGCACGCTCTTAACGGCGTTGAAAATTAGACATCAAGAGCTTTCCAGCAATATATAATAGTCTACACTCTATTTGAGTTAAGACGACGCAAACTGGCGTTCAACGCCAGTTCCATGCTGCATTATGGAGTAAAACGCCAGAAACACGTTACAAACCAGAGGTAAACGCCAAAAACACGTTACAACTTGGCGTTTAACTCTAGAAGAAGCTTCTGCACATGTAAAGCTCAAGCTCAGCCCAAGCACACACTAAAGTGGGCCCCGGAAGTAGATTTCTGCATTTAGACTTATTTTTGTAAACCCTAGTAACTAGTCTAGTATAAATAAGACATTTTACTATTGTATTAGACATCTTTGGATTATTTTCGGTTCACCTTATGATCCTTTGATCACGTTTATGGGGGCTGGCCATTTGGCCATGCCTGGACCATCACTTATGTATTTTCAACGGTGGAGTTTCTACACACCATAGATTAAGGGTGTGGAGCTCTGCTGTACCTCGAGTTTCAATGCAATTACTACTATATTCTATTCAATTCAGCTTATTCCTGTTCTAAGATATTCATTGCACTTCAACATGATGAATGTGATGATCCGTGACACTCATCATCATTCTCACCTATGAACGTGTGACTGACAACCACTTCCGTTCTACCTTAGACCGAGTGTGTATCTCTTGGATTCCTTAATCAGAATCTTCGTGGTATAAGCTAGAACCCTTTGGCGGCCATTCTTGAGAATCCGAAAAGTCTAAACCTTGTCTGTGGTATTTTGAGTAGGATTCAGGGATTGAATGACTGTGACGAGCTTCAAACACATGATTGTTGGGCGTGGTGACAGACGCAAAAGAATAAATAGATTCTATTCCGACATGATCGAGAACCGACAGATGATTAGCTGTGCTGTGACAAGAGCATTTGGACCATTTTCACTGAGAGGATGGGATGTAGCTTGACAACGGTGATGCCCTACATACAGCTTGCCATGGAAAGGAGTAAGAATAATTAGATGAAAGAAGCAGGAAAGCAGAGATTCAGAAGGAACAGAGCATCTCCATATACTTATCTGAAATTCCTACCAATGATTTACATAAGTATCTCTATCTTATTTTATGTTTTATTTATTATAAAATTTGAAACCTTTATAACCATTTGAATCCGCCTAACTGAGATTTACAAGATGACCATAGCTTGCTTCATACCAACAATCTCCGTGGGATTCGACCATTACTCATGTAAGGTATTACTTGGATGACCCAGTGCACTTGTTGGTTAGTTGTGCGGAGTTGTGACAAAGTGTGATTCACGTTTGAGAGCGCTACCAAGTTTTTGGTGCCATTGTTGATGATCACAATTTCGTGCACCAGTGACTCTCAGGTAGTGACCTCCCAGATCAATGGAGAGTATCAGGCTAAAGACCCTAATATGAAAAGGTATTTGGACAAAACTTTGGAGTACCTCAGGCGGTTCTCATAAACCGAGGTCAAGCATATAACTCGGGATCTCAACTGCAGAGCAGACGCCCTTTCCAAATTAGCAAGTACCAAACCTGGGGGGAACAATAGAAGCCTGATTCAGAAAATTCTCCAAGAACCCTCTGTTATAAAAATAGAGGCTAAACAAGATATTTTAGAGGTATCCGGGTTGGACCTCGGGTGGATGATTCCCTTGATTGAATACATGAAATTCGACATCCTACCCAAAGAAGAAAAAGAGGCCAAGAAAATCCAGAGGGAGGCACACAAACTACACCTTGGTGAAAAACATTCTCTATAAAAGAGGAATATCAACGCCACTATTGAAGTGCGTTCCAACCTCAAAGACAATAGAATCTTTAGAGGAGGTCTACAATGATATCTGCGGGAACCATCTTGGAGCAAGGTTCCTGGCTAGGAAAATTATCCGAGCCGGATTCTATTGGCCGACCTTGCAGAAAGATGCCACCGAATTCGTAAAGAAGTGTCAACCATGCCAAATGCATGCAAACTTTCACGTCGCTCCCCCTGAGGAACTCATCAGTATAACTTCCCCATGACCCTTTGCAAAATGGGGGATGGACCTACTCGAACCCTTTCCCCAAGAACATGGACAAGTGAAGTACCTAATAGTGGGAGCAGACTACTTTACAAAGTGGATCGAAGCAGAACAGTTAACCACCATCACAGCCTAGAGAAGTCGGAAGTTCCTCTACAAGAACATCATTACGAGGTATGGGGTCCCCCACTCCATTACCACTGATAATGGAACTCAGTTCACCGACTCTACCTTCAGAAACTTGGTAGCCAACATGAAGATCAAGGATCAGTTCACCTCGGTAGAGCACTCACAAGCAAATGGGCAAGCTGAGGCAGCCAACAAGGTTATACTGGATGGGTTGAAGAAAAGATTGCATGATGCAAAGGGAGCCTGGGATGAAGAACTCCTTCAAGTACTATAGGCATATCAAACTACACCTCAGTCTGCCACAGGAGAAACACCCTTCTGACTCGCTTATGGCATAGAAGCCATGATACCAGTTGAAATCAATGAGAAAGTCCAAGGGTGAGATTCTTCGACAAGATTGTTAACATCCAGGCGCATAAAGAAGAACTCGAGCTACTCCCTGAAGTCCGAGAACAAGCCCAGATAAGGGAAGCAGCATTGAAGCAAAGGATGACAAATAGATAAAACAAGAAAGTTATTTGAAGAAGCTTCATCCCAGGAAACTTGGTCTTGATTAGAAACGACATCCGTGTCAACAAATCGTGGGAAGAAAAACTCGCTGCTAATTGGAAGGGGCCATACAAGATAAGCGAGGTCCTAGGAAAGGGGTACTACAAGATAACCGACTTGAGCGGCATCGAGCTACCAAGGTCGTGGCATGCTTGTAATATGAAAAGGTACTACAGTTAGAAGTAAACTCCACTCCCTGACATACTCTTTTTCCTGACTTTACGGTTTTTTTTCCAAAAAATGGTTTTTCCTGAAGGGGGTTTTAACGAGGCATCAAAGTGAAGGCTAGGGGAGAACAAAAATCTTAAAGATTCCCTAGTAGCAAAAGTTACCTTCAACAATAAATAAAGATCTTTCATTACATCTCTTTATTATTCCATTATCATTATTCTATGAAACGCGGCAATTTAAACTCGAAAAAACGTAAAAATCCCTTGACCGACCTAAGTGGTCGGCAGGATGAAACGACGAGGTACAAGTCGGTGTAAAGAGGTTACAAAGACGATCATGATAACTCGGGAACATTACGACATATGAGTCAGAAAAATTGAGAAAAATTGAAATGCATTGCAAAAATAACCTAAATCATGAAAGCAATTCAACAAACAAAAATTGAATATGTAAAGAATATAAAAGAGATGAGAAAAATCATTTAAAAAGGAAAAGGCTGTTGCCAAGAAATCTCACAAAAATAGCCTGCCTAATAAGAGAGATTTTCCCACCAAACTAAGGGGTTTTCATAAAAAACCTAACAATAGAATCGCCACAAAGCATGCACACGAAAAGTATACCTTAAAGCCGTTATTCCAAAAAGGGCAAATTAAACGAAGCAACTTTTTGTTAATGGCCAAAAGGCCAAAAGAGTCAGAAACAACCATCACAAACATAAAAAATAAATTGTTCAAAGAAGGGGCCACAAGCCGGGCCCTAACATAACTAAAATTACTGAGAAGGTAAATTGGGGATGTCTAGAGGAGAGGAGCTCGGATCAGCGGCAGGGGTCGGAAGGATCAGAACGGTCTCCTCAACAGCTGAAGACGGCGCTTCTGAAGAACTCGGCAGACATCCCTCCTGCTGCTCCTCATGAGGAGGAGACTCAATAAGCCTATGTCGGCAAGTCTTCAACTTGGAGTCCGTCTCAGGACGGGGAGGGGAGACAATAGCTCCGTCAACAACGATCTTGTCAGGATGGAGGGGAGAAAGGTCCAAGTCAGGAGCAATAACTCTGACCTGCTCCTTAAATATCCTCCAAGCCTCCTATGAGCTCTCCGCCACAGAATCCTCCAAGTCTTGATAGGCCTCCCAGTTCAACTCCAACTGCTTCTGAAGGTTAATAATTTCAGCAAAAAGTTTGACATAATTTTGCTCTGCCTTCTCCTTCAGGCCCTTTGCCATGGCACACTGGTCCATCAGCTTCTTCTCCCTCTCCTGAAGCCAGGCCAGCTCCTCCTTTAGCCAGGTGACCTCCCTCTGAAGCCGCTTCTCCTCTCCTTGATATAAAACAATCCTCCCCCTCAAGTTCCTCTACAGTCCTTTGGGAAGAACCCAAATAACTCAAAGGAGTTTTGTCAAGAATATCAAGGATAGCAATGCAGACTCTAGCGGTCCAAACACCCCCCCGAATCATAATTTGAAGGTGGTTTCGGAAGGAAGCATCATCCATGCCAATCTGGCTATGTGGGAAGATGTGCTTCCGAACGAATTTAAGACCATCAAAGTTGCCCTCCCCAGAAGGAGAAGAGCCAGACTCCGAGGTCTTGCGTTTCTTTTTTTCAGGTTCGGAGGGAGGTCGAACTGGGAGGACAGGAGGAGGAAGAGGAGAAGCAGAGGCAGAGGATACCAAGATCGGACGAGAGGAGGTCCCCGAGTCATGAGGAGGAGGAGGAGGAGGAGCATCAGCAGCCCCGATCTTAGCCGCATCAGCTCGGGCGGGAGCCCTTCTCTTGGCATCCTGGACTTTCTGGTAAGAAGCACTGGAGCCGCTCTTCACCATTTCTGAAAGAAATAAATAAAGAGCAATCAGTTTTACATATCGGAAAGCACCACAAGTTGAAATCTTCAGAGATAACTACAAAAAGTAAAAGCTATCTAATTTGGTCCGTATGAAACTCGGAGATCCCAAAAGAAACTTCTTAGTATCCAAGTTAGGGGCTCTCCCCCAAGCTTCTTGAAAAAACTCCACTATGGCCTCCTCTACCTCGTCCAAATTGTCAAGGCCATACTTCTTTACAGGGGAGGCCTCTAACCAATAAAGAGGAAAATGGGGGCAGTTATTCTCATCAAGGAAAAAGGGATGGTGACCCTTTATAGCTTGGACTTTGAAGAAAAAGTTTTTGAAACCGTGGAAAGATTCGTCAAAAATAGAAAAAACTTTCTGACCTTGAATGGCCCGAAAATAAACCCGCTGCTGTTTATTGTTCTGTGCACTAAACGGTTTGGTCAGATGGAAAAGATAGAAAAAGATATTTAAAGAGGTCGGAAAATCTAGCTCTCGACTAACAAGCTGGTAAATTTTCATAAAACCTCAAGAGTTGGGGTGGAGCTGGGTAGGAGCAACTTGGCAATGAGACAACACACTAATCTCAAAGTAAGAAAAAGGCAGAAAACCCCCCCAGACGGGTGAAGAGACAATCATACATAAAGAAAAAATGAGGGTCAGCATTAGCAGCCTTCCCGAAACAATCCCGGTCTTCAGGACCCAGAGCTATTAATTCATATTTGGGCTCATCAACATCAGTACCACAAATCCTATGGTGGGTACGGAGGTCGGTGATGTAATCAGTATCTACTAAAGGATTTTCCTCCAATACTGTATTATCTACCCATCTCGAAAGGGATTCAGGGATATGAGAAGACATTTTTCCAACAAAAGAGGTAGGTATAAAAGCGATAAAAAACCTACAAAGAAAAATGAAAAAGCATAAAAAACAGAGCTTCCAAAGACAAAGCAGCCTCTCTCTAGAAAAGTAAAACAAAGAACAGAATCACTAGGCCGACAAAACGGACTCGCGAAGGTACTAAACATCATAAAGAATATGCCAACCTCCTCCAATATACAAAACCAAGCATGAGCATAAATGATAGAAGAAGGGAAGAAAGGGACTAACTTTTATCTGCGAAAGTGAGGGGGAACAAGCACGGCAACAACGAAGCACTCCGAGAAGGAAGGCTCAAGGTTTTTTCTTTTGAATGAGAAAGAGTAAAGAGTGTAGGCAAGAAACTTCAGAAGGCGAAGGAAAATAGAGAAAAGAGAGGGAAAAGTATTTATAATACGCTAGGGGTGTAAGGGTAAATTGATGCGGTCATTAAAGAAACGCGCCGTTACCAATGTAACTGCTCCCACGTGTAAATACGAAACCCTAACGGACGTGACGTTTGATTGGACACGGCGGTTAGAAACACGTCAGTTCCAAACCAAGATCACGTCAGTTTTCTCTGAGTTCAATTAATACTCGAATCTAACTCATAAACAAAGAGGTCGAACTCGAGTAGGGGAACTGTTCATACCCTGGCCCAACTCTAGGGCCCAGGTCCAAGTAAGCCAAAAAGGCCCAATCCAAAGATTGGCCTTCGCTACCCACCGACCTTCTCAGAAGAGGTCGGATTCAACACAGGCTCCATCACAAAGAAGTCAGGGTCGAAGGATAGGTAGCAGATAACACTTATTCATATAAGTAACTGTCCCTAAAATCTCTCAACCCACTTCCAGGAGCCATATCTCAACTACCCTAAAATAAATGGATGGTTATCCACCCTGAAAAGTGGAACTACTCCAATGGCAGTTATTGGATCACCACTATAAATACACTGACACCCCTTAGGTATCTGGTGCACGAAATTGCAATCACACTTTTGCAATTCCGCACAACTAACCAGCAAGTGCACTGGGTCGTCCAAGTAATACCTTACGTGAGTAAGGGTCGATCCCACGGAGATTGTCGGCTTGAAGCAAGCTATGGTTATCTTGTAACTCTTAGTCAGGATATCAATAATTATCAGGGTTGATTGTAAAAAGTAAAAGAACATGAAATAAGTACTTGTTTTGCAGTAATGGAGAACAGGTTGAGGTTTTGGAGATGCTCTATCTTCTGAATCTCTGCTTTCCTACTGTCTTCTTCTTCAAGCACGCAAGACTCCTTCCATGGCAAGCTATATGTAGGGTTTCACCGTTGTCAATGGCTACCTCCCATCCTCTCAGTGAAAATGTTCAACGCGCTTTGTCACAGCACGGCTAATCATCTGTCGGTTCTCAATCAGGTTGGAATAGAATCCAGTGATTCTTTTGCGTCTGTCACTAACGCCCAGCCTTCAGGAGTTTGAAGCTCGTCACAGTCATTCAATCCTTGAATCCTATTCAGAATACCACAGACATGGTTTAGACCTTCCGGATTCTCTTGAATGCCGCCATCAATTCTAGCTTATACCACGAAGATTTTGATTAAGGAATCCAAGAGATATCTACTCAATCTAAGGCAGAACGGAGGTGGTTGTCCGGCACACGTTCATAGGTGAGAATGATGATGAGTGTCACAGATCATCACATTCATCAGGTTTAGGAACAAGTGATATCTTAGAATAGAAGCAAGCGCGATTGAATGAAAAACAGTAGTAATTGAATTAATCCATCAAAACACAGCAAAGCTCCTCACCCCCAACCATGGGGTTTAGAGACTCATGCTTTAGAAGATACAATGAGAAACGTGTAAAGTGTCATGAGGTAAAGATACAATGTCAAAAGATCCTATTAATAGTGAACTAGTAACCTAGGGTATACAGAAATGAGTAAATGACGTAAAAATCCACTTCCGGGGTCCACTTGGTGTGTGCTTGGGGCTGAGTATTGAAGCTTTCATGTATAGAGACTTTTTCTGGAGTTAAACGCCAGCTTTTATGCCAGTTTGGGTGTTTAACTCCAATTTTTGTGCCAGTTCCAGCGTTTAACGCCGGGAATTCTGAAGCTAATTTGCAACGCCGGTTTGGGCCATCAAATCTCGGGAAAAGTATGGACTATTATACATTGCTGGAAAGCCCAGGATGTCTAATTTCCAACGCAATTGAGATCGCTCCAATTGGG
>NC_029776.3:31753220-31756842 GCF_000817695.3 Arachis duranensis
ATTTTTGCTCAGGTCCCTCAATTTCAGCCAGAAAATACCTGAAATCACAGAAAAACACACAAACTCATAGTAAAGCCCAGAAAAGTGAATTTTAACTAAAAACTAATAAAAATGTAATAAAAACTAACTAAAATATACTAAAAACAATGCCAAAAAGCGTATAAATTATCCGCTCATCATAACACCAAACTTAAATTGTTGCTTGTCCCCAAGCAACTGAAAATCAAAATAGAATAAAAAGAAGAGAATATACTATAGATTCCAAAATGTCAAAGAAACTTAGCTCCAATTAGATGAGCGGGACTAGTAGCTTTTTGCTTCTGAACAGTTTTGGCATCTCACTTTATTCTTTGAAGTTTAGAATGATTGGCACCTAGAGGAACTCAGAACTCAGATAGTGTTATTGATTCTCCTAGTTAAGTATGATGATTCTTGAACATAGCTACTTTATGAGTCTTGGCTGTGGCCCAAGGCACTCTGTCTTCCAGTATTACCACCGGATACATATATGCCACAGACACATACATGCCACAGACACATAATTGGGTGAACCTTTTCAGATTGTGACTCAGCTTTGCTAAAGTCCCCAATTAGAGGTGTCCAGGGTTTTTAAGCACACTCTTTTTGCCTTGGATCACAACTTTATTATTATATTTTTTTCTTCTTTTTAGGTGATGGATTCATAGGACATTTATAGCTTTAAGGCATGAATCTTAAATTTTATTAATCATGAATTAAGAACAAGACTTAAAAATAGATATAAGATAAGACTAATAGTAATAGAAAACAAAAATTTAAATAGACTCCTAATGATAGAGGTTATCACAGAGTTAGGACTCAATAACCTTGGTTTTGAGAAGTGGATGCTCCCTCAACTTGTGGGGTATTTGACCCTTCAAGGGAGAGCTTTTGGCGCTTTAACTCCTGTAGCTCACGCCCCTGCTTCTCTTGTTCCTTCAGCAATTTGCAGAGCATGCAGTTTTGATTCTGCTGTTCTTCCTTAATTTGTTCCATAGCTTCTTGCAGCTTGGCAATAGATGCTTCTAGACGAGTCCAGTAGTCAATTTCAGGAAGTTTAGGGAGGAACTCCTGCGCCCTCCTTTTGATAGAGTTATCTTGCATTTTTCCTTCCATTGACCTCTTGGTGATTGGGTGCTCAATTTGGATGAATTCATCTACTCCCATCCTCACCCCAGCATCTTTACATAGCAAAGAGATTAAGCTTGGGTAAGCCAGTTTGGCTTCAGTGGAGTTCTTGTTTGCAATTGTGTAAATCTCACAAGCAATCAGATGATGAATCTCCACTTCTTTTCCCAGCATAATACAGTGAATCATTACTGCTCTCTTGATAGTAACCTCGGAACGGTTACTAGTGGGCAAGATAGAACGCCCTATGATGTCCGACCAGCCTCTTGCAACTGGTTTGAGATCTCCCCTCTTGAGTTGGTTTGGGACACCTTTTGAATTGGTCATCCACTTGGTTCCAGGGAGGCATATGTCCTCTAGAACTTGATCCAACCCCTTATCTACTCTCACCATTCTCCTATTAAAGGATTCAGAATCATCTTGTAGTTGAGGTAATTTGAAGACCTCTCTTATTTTATCCAGATGGAAGTAAATAATTCTCCCTCTGACCATGGTTCTGTAGGCATGAAAAGCGATTCCAGTCATTCTCTGCTTATCTGTCAGCCACAGATTTGAGTAGAATTCCTGAACCATATTTCTCCTAGCCTTTGTCTCAGGGTTGGTTAGAACTTCCCATCCTCTATTTCGAATTTGCTCTTGGATCTCCGGATATTCATCTTCTTTCAGATCAAATTTGACTTCCGGGATCACTGACCTTAGACCCATTATTTTGTGGTAATGGTCTGCATGTTCTTTGGTTAAGAACTTCTTTGGTATCCATTCTGGCGTTTAACGCCCAAATGTTGGCCAATTTGGGCATTTAACGCCCAGCCAGGTACCCTGGCTGGCGTTAAACGCCAGAAACCCCTTCATCACTGGGCGTTTTGCTAAACGCCCAGGATGCTGCACTCCTGGCGTTAAACGCCCAGAATGGTGCCCATTCTGGCGTTTAACACCAGGAGTGCAGCATTTAACGCCCAAAGTACCCCTTACTGGCATTTTTTTGCCAGCAAGCTCTTTTTCTCTGCTTTTTGCATTGAATCCTTCTGTAACTCTGTGAATTCCTTCAATTTTGATGATTGCCCTTTGAGAATATGTATCAAACTTTGATTAAACAAAACAGATAACCTGCTAATGACTGGGTTGCCTCCCAGCAAGCGCTTCTTTAATGTCTTTAGCTGGACCTTCACTGAGAATCATTCAAGCCTCAATTTTGAGCATTCTTGCTCAAAATTGCTTTCAAGATAATGCTTGATCCTCTGTCCATTAACAATGAACTTTTTGTCAGAATCAGTATCCTGAAGCTCAACATATCCATATGGTGACACTCCTGTAATCACATACGGACCCCTCCACCGGGATTTAATTTTTCCTGGGAACAGCCTGAGCCTAGAGTTGAAGAGCAGAACTTTTTGTCCGGGCTCAAAGACTCTGGATGACAACTTCTTGTCATGCCACTTCTTTGCCTTTTCATTATAAATTTTTGCATTTTCAAAGGCATTGAGTCTAAATTCTGGAGCAATCTTTTTTCACCAGCTAACTTAGCGTCCAGGTTTAGGAATCTGGTTGCCCAGTAGGCTTTATGTTCCAGTTCCACGGGCAGATGACAGGCCTTGCCATACAGAAGTTGGTATGGAGAGGTTCCTATTGGAGTCTTGAATGCTGTTCTGTATGCCCACAGAGCATCATCCAAGCTCTTTGCCCAATCCTTTCTACGGGCAATTACAGTCCGTTCTAGGATTCTTTTTAGCTCTCTGTTAGAGACTTTAGCTTGCCCATTTGTCTGTGGATGATATGGGGTTGCCACTTTGTGGCTAATTCCATATCGGACCATAGCAGAGTACAACTGTTTATTGCAGAAATGAGTGCCCCCATCACTGATTAGTACTCTGGGAACACCAAACCTGCTGAAGATGTGTTTCTGGAGGAATTTCAGCACGGTCTTAGTAACATTAGTAAGTGTAGCAATTGCTTCTACCCATTTAGATACGTAGTCCATTGCCACCAGAATGTAAGTGTTTAAGTATGATGGTGGAAACGGACCCATAAAGTCAATACCCCATACATCAAACAATTCAATCTCTAGGATCCCTTGTTGAGGCATGGCGTATCCATGAGGCAAGTTACCAGCTCTTTGGCAACTGTCACAGTTACGCACAAACTCTCGGGCGTCTCTATAGAGAGTGGGCTAGTAGAAGCCACATTGGAGGACCTTAGTGGCTGTTCGCTCACTTCCGAAATGTCCCCCATACTGTGATCCATGGCAATGCCACAGGATCCTTTGTGCTTCCTCTCTGGGTACACATCTACGGATCATTCCGTCTGCACATCTCTTAAAGAGATATGACTCATCCCATAGGTAGTACTTGGCATCTGAAATTAATTTCTTTCTTTGCACCCTGCTGTACTCCTGGGGTATGAACCTCACAGCTTTATAATTTGCAATATCTGCAAACCATGGAGCTTCCTGAATGGCAAAAAGTTGCTCATCTGGGAA
>NC_029776.3:31758510-31760708 GCF_000817695.3 Arachis duranensis
AATCATGTCCTCAATTATGCCTGATGGGTATTTAATGGAGCCATCAGCAAGTTGGAGACATATCCGGGTTGGTTTGACTTCTTCAGTCAACCCAAGCTTTCTGATAGTGGATGAAGGTATTAGATTGATACTTGCTCCAAGGTCACACAGGGCTGTCTTGGTGCAAGCACCTTCTAATGTGCATGGTATCATAAAGCTTCCTGGATCTTGAAGCTTTTCTGGTAAGCTTTTCAGAATGACTGCACTACATTATTCAGTGAGAAACACTTTTTCAGTTTCTCTCCAATCCTTCTTATGACTTAAGATCTCTTTCATGAACTTAGCATAAGAGGGTATTTGCTCAAGTGCCTCTGCAAACGGAATCTTTATTTCAAGAGTCCTTAGATAGTCTGCAAAGTGGGCAAATTGCTTATCCTGTTCCGCTTGGCGGAGTTTCTGAGGATGAGGCATCTTGGCTTTATATTCTTCAACCTTAGTTGCTGCAGGTTTATTCCTTACAGAGGTGGTTGGAGAAGCCTTTTTAGAGGGGTTACTATCAGCACTCTCAGGTGTCTGATTCCTCATTGGCGTTTGAACGCCAGGATTGGGTGAAGAATGGGCGTTTAACGCCAACTTTTCCCCTTTTTCTGGCGTTTGAACGCCAGAACTAGGTAGGGAATGGGCGTTTAACGCCAGCTTTTCCCCCTTTTCTGGCGTTTGAATGCCAGGAGTATTCCTCTCTGGGCTCTTACTGTCCTCAGAGGGATTTTGAGCAGTGTTATTCAATGTCTTCCCACTTCTCAGTTGAACTGCTTGGCATTCTTCTGTTATCTGTTTAGATAACTGCTGTTTTGTCTAATTCAACTGTGATTCTATGTTCTTGTTAGCAATTTTAGTTTCTTGGAGCATCTCTTTAAATTCTGCTAACTGTTTTGTCATCAGGTGTAGTTGCTGATTAAGCTCAACCATCTGTTCTTGAGGATTAGGATCTGTGGCTACTGCCATAACTTCTTCTTTTGTAGAGGACTCATTGCTAGAGTACAAATGTTGATTTCTAGCAACAATATCTATAAGCTCTTGAGCCTCTTCAATCGTCTTCCTCATATGTATAGATTCACCAGCTGAGTGGTCTAGAGACATCTGAACTTTTTTTGTAAGCCCATAGTAGAAGATGTCTAACTGTACCCATTCTGAAAACATTTCAGAGGGGCATTTTCTTAGCATACCTCTATACCTCTCCCAGGCATTATAAAGGGATTCATAATCCTCTTGTTTAAAGCCTTGGATGTCCAGCCTTAGCTGTGTCATCCTTTTTGGAGGGTAAAATTGATTCAGGAATTTGTCTGATAACTGTTTCCATGTCTTTATGCTTGCTGTAGGTTGGTTATTCAACCACCTCTTAGCTTGATCTTTTACAGCAAATGGAAATAATAATAATCTATAGACATCCTGATCCACCTTTTTATCACGTACTGTGTCAGCAAGTTGTAAGAATTGTGCCAGAAACTCAGTAGGTTCTTCCTGTGGAAGACTGGAATACTGGCAATTTTGCTGCACCATGATAATGAGTTGAGGATTTAGCTCAAAGATGCTTGCTTTAATGGGAGGTATACAGATGCTACTCCCATATGCAGCTGTAATGGGGTTAGCATATGACCCCAGAGTCCTTCTGGACTGTTCAATTCCACTTAGGTCCATGATAGAGAAAGGGAATATGATATGGATTCACAAGTAAAGTAATTTTTTTATTTTTAAAGGTGACCGAAAAAAATTAAAATAAAAAAAATAAAATTTCGAAAACTAAAAAAAAAATAAGATCAAAACAGATTGAAAACTAAATCAATTAGTTAATAAAAAAAGATTTTGGAATTAGCAATTGAAAATATATGATTGAAAATTATTTTGAAAAATAATCAATTTTTTGAAATGAGGAAAGAGAAAAACAACAAAATGACACCAAACTTAAAATTTTTAGAAAATCAGACACAAATTTTCGAAAACTTAAAGGAAAACACAAAGAAGACACCAAACTTAGAATATGAAACTAAATTCAAATAAAAGACTCTAAACCAACAAAAATAAAACAGTCCTAATCTAAGTAACAAGATAAACTGCCAGTTGTCCAAACTCGAACAATCCCCGGCAACGGCACCAAAAACTTGGTGCACGAAATTGCAATCACACTTTTGCAATTCCGCACAACTAACCAGCAAGTGCAC
>NC_029776.3:31760846-31761083 GCF_000817695.3 Arachis duranensis
AAGAACATGAAATAAGTACTTGTTTTGCAGTAATGGAGAACAGGTTGAGGTTTTGGAGATGCTCTATCTTCTGAATCTCTGATTTCCTACTGTCTTCTTCTTCAAGCACGCAAGACTCCTTCCATGGCAAGCTGTCTGTAGGGTTTCACCGTTCTCAATGGCTACCTCCCATCCTCTCAGTGAAAATGTTCAACGCGCTCTGTCACAGCACGGCTAATCATCTGTCGGTTCTCAATC
>NC_029776.3:31761140-31761825 GCF_000817695.3 Arachis duranensis
GATCCAACACAAAACTCACCGGCAAGTGTACCGGGTCGCATCAAGTAATAATAACTCACATGAGTGAGGTCGATCCCACAGGGATTGAAGGATTGAGCAATTTTAGTTTAGTGGTTGATTTAGTCAAGCGAATCAAGTTTTGGTTGAGTGGGTTGTATTTAACAGAAGCTAAATTGCTTGGAATATAAAGGGAGAAGGGAGAAATTGCAGTAAATTAAAGAGCAGGAAAGTAAACTTGCTGAATTGTAAAGAACAAGAATGTAAATGATTGAAACTTAAAGTGCAAGAAATGTAAATTGCAGTAACTTAAAGTGCAAGAAATGTAAATTGCTTGAATATAAAAGGGGAATTAAGGATTGGGAATTCAGAATTCCAGCAAGAGAAAGTAGATTGCAACAATTGATAAAGTAGAAGATGAATTAGAAGCGATTAGAATTCAAACAGAAATTGAAATTAAAGTGCAGCAGGGTTCACAAAAAAACCAAAAGTAAATTGGGATCTCAGGACTCCAGAGACTAGGTAGCAGAACCTAGATCTCAATTACCTTCCTAGATCCAAGTTCTCAAAGCAATTGACAAGAAAATAAAGAAGAAGCAGTAAAGGGAATGTAAATTGAACTCAATTATGCAGAAAAGTGTTTAAAGAGATTTTGAATGGAGATTGAGACAGAATTTCCTCAATTCTT
>NC_029776.3:31764065-31766556 GCF_000817695.3 Arachis duranensis
GTGTGCAACACCAAACTTAGCTCCTTGCAATCCATACCAATTCTTCAACATTTTTATTGAAAAAGCTATGAAAGAAAACTACCTCAGGTTGGGTTGCCTCCCAACAAGCGCTCTTTTATTGTCACTAGCTTGACATCTTCTATTTTTGCTGATCATGGAGGTTGAAAATCACAGTGCCTTAGCTTGTCTTTCTTCACTGTGAACTTTCTTCTTGTTTCCTCTTTGATGACCTCTATAAATTCTTGTGGAAGGATCTTAGTCACAATGTAGTGATCAGACAACTGTGGGGATACCTTCATGGTTTGAATGTTGATCATCACTCGATCCCCTAGTGAAAATTTTCCAGTGGGGATTTTCTGCTTTTCTTTAGTTCTATCCTCTGTCTCTCCTTGAAAGAATTCCTTGTTGTGTTTTTCTTGGCTGGTGCTTCCTTTCTCATTGTCCTCTATGATCCTTTTCCATCCTTCCTTCTTTGTAGCATCTTCGTTGTTGGTTGGTTTGTCTTCAATGGTTTTGAGGAAAGTGTTTGGTTTCTTCTCACCCATTTCTGCAAAGTACTTCGCCAGTTGAGCTATCTGCTCCTCAATTCCTTTGATTAACATCTCTTGGTTCCTTGTTGTTTCCTCTTGGTGTTTCATCATTCTCTCTATTAGGATCTCCAAGTCTGTGATTCTCTGAGAGTCTTGTGAGTTTGGTTGGTTATGAGATGTTAAAGGTTGGAAGATTGGGTGGGATGGTGGCATGTAATGGTTGTTATTGCTGTAATGGTGTTTTTGTTGGTTTGTGAAGTTGGGGTTGTTATAATTGAAATCCCTTGGTCTGTGATTTTGATACTCGTTCCTTCTCCAGTTGAGATGAGTCTGGGAGTGTCTGTGTTGTGAGTATTGGCTTTGAGTGGTATTAGTGGGTGGGGGATGTTGATTGTTTGTGGTCATGGAGTTGCCCTGGTGGAAACTTCCTTGTTCTTGATGTTGAGACTCCCTCATTCTCAGATAAGAATGAGGTCTCCATGGTGGAAATTTGGCATTTACTGCAGCAGACAGCTCCATGTTTTGCTGTGGTTGATGATGCATTTGTCTGTTTAGGTCCTTGAACGCATTCACCCCTTCAATATTCATCACTTCTTTTTCTGAGATTACTTTCTATGGTTTCTCAAATGAATGTTGGTTGTTGACTCCTTTGTCATTGAAGTCTGCAATTCCTTGGGCAGTTGTTGTTGCCTTGAGTAGGCCATCTGAGAAGTAGTCCACTGCTTTTCTTGTTTCTGGGGTTAATCCTTCATAGAAAGCTCGGAAGCCCACTTTATAAGTCGCTTTCTTGTATCTTTCCCAGGCCTTGAAGAGTGGTTCTTCGTCCCCTTGTGTGAACAGATGTTCCTCCTCTTTCAGCTGGATGATCTGTCTGGATGAGGTGAATTTGGCCAGAAATTTGGTGACCAAATCATCCTAACTAGTGATACTTCCTTGGGGAAAAGTTTCAAACCATTGTGCAGCTTCACCCTTTAATGAGAAAGGGAATAATAGGATCTTGTAAGTGTCATGATCTGGACCATCGGTTTTGACCGCATTACAAGTTTTCAGAAAAGTGGATATGTGCTGCTGAGGATCTTCCGATGGATTTCCGTCATAAAAACAATTGTTCTTGATGAGTGTAATAAGTGGTGGCTTCATGTCATGATACTCTTTGTCTGTAAAAACTTGTACGCAAACAATCAATATGTCCAAACAACAGCACGCTTGAGAATTGAGTGCAATTAATTGAGATAAATTGTTAGTGAGTTAACAGGGGCAATTTCTCAAACAGTTAGTATGTTAGTAAAAAAAAATAAAGAAAAAGTGCTTGATCTAGATCTCCACTTCACTTAATCATTGTCAATCTATTTCAATCCCCGGCAACGGTGCCAAAAATTTGATGTGTGGAAAACGATCCAACACAAAACTCACCGGCAAGTGTACCGGGTCGCATCAAGTAATAATAACTCACATGAGTGAGGTCGATCCCACAGGGATTGAAGGATTGAGCAATTTTAGTTTAGTGGTTGATTTAGTCAAGCGAATCAAGTTTTGGTTGAGTGGGTTGTTGATGAGCGGATAATTTGTACGCTTTTTGGCATTGTTTTTAGTATGTTTTTAGTATGATCTAGTTAGTTCTTAGTATATTTTTATTAGTTTTTAATTAAAATTCACTTTTCTAGACTTTACTATGAGTTTGTGTGTTTTTCTGTGATTTCAGGTATTTTCTGGCTTGAGGGACCTGAGCAAAAATCTGATTCAGAGACTAAAAAGGACTGCAGATGCTATTGGATTCTGACCTCCCTGCACTCGAAGTGGATTTTCTGGAGCTAAAGAAGCCCAATTGGCGCGCTCTCAACGGCGTTGGAAAGTAGACATCCTGGGCTTTCCAGCAATATATGATAGTCCATACTTTGCACAAGATTTGATGGCCCAAACTGGCGTTCAAAGTCACCCTCAGAAATCCCAGCGTTAAACGC
>NC_029776.3:31768584-31770363 GCF_000817695.3 Arachis duranensis
TCATTTTAAGTTTGGTGTCAATTGCATGCATTCATTCATGTGTCTTAAGGATCTTCAAATAATTCTTGATGATTTCTTACTCTGATCTTTGAATTCTATTGACTTGAGTGTTTTGTGTGTCTCATATGCATTCTCATTAGTGTCAGTAGTATACAAACTGCTAAGTTTGGTGTCTTGCATGCATTGTTATTTGATTTTAGTTGCATTTTGATTATTCCTTATTATTAAAAATCCAAAAATATTTTTAATTTGTGTCTTTTCAAGTCAATAATACAGAGAATTGAAGATTCAGAACATACAGCAGAGGAATTACACAGAAAAAGCTGGGCGTTTAAAATGCCCAGTGAAGAAGGACAGACTGGCGTTTAAACGCCAGCCAGGGTACCTGGTTGGGCGTTTAACGCCCAAAAGGGTAGCATTTTGGGCATTAAACGCCAGAATGTGCACCATTCTGGGCGTTTAACGCCAGGATGGCACAAGGGGGAAGATTTTGTTTTCAATGCAAATTTTTTTCAAGTTTTCAAAAGTTTTTCAAAATCAAATCTTTTTTAAATCAATCTTTTCAATCAAATCCTTTTCAAAATCAATTTCTTTTTATTTTCAAAGATACTTGCTATCAATTAATGATTTGATTCAACATTTCAAGTATGTTGCCTTTTCTGTTGAGAAAGGTTTAATGTTTGAATCATATCTTTTCTTGATAGCCAAGTCATTAATTTTTAAAATCAAATCTTTTTTTAAAAAATGTTTTTCAAATCATATCTTCTCAATCACATCTTTTTAAAATCAATCATATCTTCTTAACCACATCTTTTTCAAAATAGTTTTCAATGAAATCTTTTTGATTTCTAATTTCAAATTCTTTTTCAAAAATCACTTATTTTCTTTCCCACTCTTAGTTTTCGAAAATCAATTAAGGTTTTTCAAAAATGTTTTCAAAATCTTTTACTTAATTTTCGAAAATTGCTTCCCTTCTTCTCACATCCTTCTATTTATGAACTAACACTATTCCTTAATGCAAAATTCGAACTCCATCTTCTTTGATAAGTTCGAATTTTCTACTTCTGCCTTCCATTTTTTCTTTTCCTCTGACACCTCAAGGAATCTCTGTACTGTGACATAGAGGATTCCATCTTTTTGTTTTCTTCTCTTTCTTATGAGCAGGAGCAAAGACAAAAGCATTCTTGTTGAGGCTGATCCTGAACCTGAAAGGACCTTGAAGCGAAAGCTAAGAGAAGCTAAGGCACAATTCTCTGTCGAGGACCTAACAGAAATCTTCAAAGAAGAAGAACACATGGCAGCCGAAAACAACAATGCCAACAATGCAAGGAAGGTGCTGGGTATCTTTACTGCACCTACTCCCGATTTCTATGGGAGAAGCATCTCTATCCCTGCCATTGGAGCAAACAACTTTGAGCTTAAGCCTCAATTAGTTTCTCTAATGCAACAGAATTACAAGTTCCATGGACTTCCATTGGAAGATCCTCATCAGTTTTTAGCTGAATTCTTGCAAATCTGTGACACTGTCAAGACTAATGGGGTTAACCCTGAGGTCTACAGACTTATGCTATTCCCTTTTGCTGTAAGAGACAGAGCTAGGATATGGCTGGACTCACAACCTAAAGAAAGCCTGAACTCTTGGGAAAAGCTAGTCAATGCCTTCTTGGCAAAGTTCTTCCCACCTCAAAAATTGAGTAAGCTTAGAGTGGAAGTCCAAACCTTCAGACAAAAGGAAGGAGAATCCCTCTATAAAGCTTGGGAAAGATACAAACAATTAAT
>NC_029776.3:31770982-31773134 GCF_000817695.3 Arachis duranensis
TACCTTGGAGCAATCATGAAGCTAAATGACAAGTTATTTGGAAATGAGACTTGGGAGGATGAATCCCCTTTGCTCACCAAAGAACTGGATGATTTGTCTAGGCAGAAACTGCCTTAAAAGAGACAGGATCCTGGGAAGTTTTCAATACCTTGTACCATAGGCACCATGACCTTCAAGAAGGCCTTGTGTGACTTAGGGTCAAGTGTAAACCTCATGCCTCTCTCTGTAATGGAGAAGCTAGGGATCATTGAGGTGCAAGCTGCAAAAATCTCACTAGAGATGGCAGACAACTCAAGAAAACAAGCTTATGGACTTGTAGAGGATATTCTGGTAAAAGTTGAAGACCATTACATCCCTGCTGATTTCATAATCCTAGAGATTGGGAAGTGCATGGATGAATCCATCATCCTTGGCAGACCCTTCCTAGCCACAGCAAGGGCTGTGATTGATGTTGATAGAGGAGAATTGATCATTCAAATGAATGAAGAATCCTTTGTGTTTGAGGCTCAAGGATATCCCTCTGTCACCATGGAGAGGAAGCATGAAGAGCTTCTCTCAAAATAGAGCCAAACAGAGCCCCACAGTCAAACTCTAAGTTTGGTGTTGGGAGGCCACAACCAAACTCTAAGTTTGGTGTTGAACCCCCACATTCAAACTCTAAGTTTGGTGTTGGGAGGTTTCAACATTGCTCTGAGCATTTCTGAGGCTTCATGAGAGCCCACTGTCAAGCTACTGACATTAAAGAAGCGCTTGTTGGGAGGCAACCCAATGTTATATTTTATCTATTTTCCTTTGTCATTTTATGTTCTTTTGTAGGTTGATGATCATGAGAAGTCACAAAATCAATGAAAAAAGCAAAAACAGAATAAAAAGCAGAAAGAAAAAAACAGCACACCCTGGAGGAGAGCGTGCTGGCGTTTAAACGCCAGAAAGGCTAGCTGTTGGGCGTTTAACGCCCAGTCTGGCACCATTCTGGGCGTTTAACGCCAGAAAGGGGCACCAGACTGGCGTTAAACGCCAGAAAAGGGCAAGAAGCTGGCGTTAAACGCCAGAAATGGGCACCAACCCGGCGTTTAACGCAAGAAATGGCTAAAAACGCATTTTTGCATGCCATTTGGTGCAGGGATGACTTTTCCTTGACACCTCAGGATCTGTGGACCCCACAGGATCCCCACCTACCCCACCACTCTCTCTCGTCTTCACCTATTCACCAATCACCTCAACACCTCTTCCCCAAAACCCCTTCACCTATCAAATCCCATCTTTCTCTTCACCACTTACATCCATCCTTCATAAAACCCCACCTACCTCACCATTCAAATTTAAACCACTTTCCCACCCAAACCCACCCTCACATAGCCGAACCATCACCACCCCCCTCTCCTATATAAACCCATCTTCACTCCTTCATTTTCACACCACCTAAACACTACTTCTTCCCCTTTGGCCGAATACAAAGCCATTCCCTTCTTCCTCATTTCTTCTTCTTCTAATCTCTTATTTCTTCTTTTGCTCGAGGACGAGCAAACCTTTTAAGTTTGGTGTGGTAAAAGCATTGCTTTTTGTTTTTCCATAACCATTTATGGCATCCAAGGCCGGAGAAACCTCTATTTTTCCATAACCATTTATGGCATCCAAGGCTGGAGAAACCTCTAGAAAGAGGAAAGGGAAGGCAAAAGCTTTCACCTCCGAGTCATGGGAGATGGAGAGATTCATCTCAAGGGTGCATCAAGACCACTTTCTATGAAGTTGTGGCCTTGAAGAAGGTGATCCCCGAGGTCCCTTTTTCACTCAAAAAGAGTGAACATCCGGAGATCCGAGATGAGATCCGAAGAAGAGGTTGGGAAGTTCTTACCAACCCCATTCAACAAGTCGGAATCTTAATGGTTCAAGAGTTCTATGCCAATGCATGGATCACCAAGAACCATGATCAAAGTGTGAACCCGGATCCAAAGAATTGGCTTACTATGGTCCGGGGGAAATACTTGGATTTTAGTCCGGAAAATGTAAGGTTGGCATTCAACTTGCCCATGATGCAAGGAGATGAACATCCTTACACTAGAAGGGTCAACTTTGATCAAAGGTTGGACCAAGTCCTCACAGTCATATGTGAAGAGGGCGCCCAATGGAAGAGAGATTCAAGAGGAAAGCC
>NC_029776.3:31773145-31773935 GCF_000817695.3 Arachis duranensis
GTTGGAGTTGACATAGAGGGAGACATCCCTATTGATGAGGACAAGCCCATCACTAAGAAGAGGATGGAGCACACAAGAGACCCCACTCATCATGAGATCCCTGAGATGCCTCAAGGGATACACTTTCCTCCACAAAACTATTGGGAGCAACTAAACACCTCCCTAGGAGAATTAAGTTCCAACATGGGACAACTAAGGGCGGAGCACCAAGAACACTCCATCATCCTCCATGAAATTAGAGAAGATCAAAGAATCACGAGAGAGGAGCAACAAAGACAAGGAAGAGACATTGAGGAGCTCAAGCACTCCATAGGATCTTCAAGAGGAAGAAAGAGCCGCCATCACTAAGGTGGACCCGTTCCTTAATTTCCTTGTTCTTTATTTCCTGTTTTTTTTTCAAAAATTATGCTTATGTTTATCTATGTTTGTGTCTTGTGATCATTAGTGTCTTAGTGTCTATGCCTTAAAGTTATGAATGTCCTATGAATCCATCACCTTTCTTAAATGAAAAATGGTCTTAATTGAAAAAGAAAGAATTGCATGAATTTTGAATTTTATAATAGTTTAATTATTTTGATGTGGTGGCAATACTTTTGTTCTCTGAATGTATGCTTAAACAGTGCATATGTCTTTTGAATTTGTGGCTCATGAATGTTGGCTCTTGAAAGAATGATGAAAAAGGAGACATGTTACTGAGGATCTGAAAAATCATAAAAATGATTCTTGAAGCAAGAAAAAGCAGTGAATATAAAAAAAAAAGAGAGAAAAACGAAAAAAAAAGAAAAAAAAG
>NC_029776.3:31775235-31795313 GCF_000817695.3 Arachis duranensis
TTGTCTGTGGTATTCTGAGTAGGATTCAATGATTGAATGAGTGTGACGTGCTTCAAACTCCTGAGGGCGGGGCGTTAGTGACAGACGTAAAAGAATCACTGGATTCTATTCCGGTCTGATTGAGAACCGACAGATGGATAGCCGTGTCGTGACAGGGTGCGTTGAACATTTCCACTGAGAGGATGGGAGGTAGCCACTGACAACGGTGAAACCCTTGCTTAAGCTTGCCATGGAAAGGAGTAAGAAGGATTGGATGAAGACAGTAGGAAAGCAGAGAGACGGAAGGGAAGGCATCTTCATACGCTTATCTGAAATTCCCACCAATGAATTACATAAGTATCTCTATCTTTATCTTTATGTTTTATGCGTTTATCACCATACCCATTTGAGTTTGCCTGACTAAGATTTACAAGGTGACCATAGCTTGCTTCATACCAACAATCTCTGTGGGATCGACCCTTACTCGCGTAAGGTTTATTACTTGGACGACCCAGTACACTTGCTGGTTAGTTATGCGAAGTTGTAGTGATCATAATTTCGTCTACCAGTTGTATTTAACAGAAGCTAAATTTCTTGGAATATAAAGGGAGAAGGGAGAAATTGCAGTAAATTAAAGAGCAGGAAAGTAAACTTGCTGAATTGTAAAGAACAAGAATGTAAATGACTGAAACTTAAAGTACAAGAAATGTAAATTGCAGTAACTTAAAGTGCAAGAAATGTAAATTGCTTGAATATAAAAGGGGAATTAAGGATTGGGAATTCAGAATTCCAGCAAGAGAAAGTAGATTGCAACAATTGATAAAGTAGAAGATGAATTAGAAGCGATTAGAATTCAAACAGAAATTGAAATTAAAGTGCAGCAGGGTTCACAGAAAAACCAAAAGTAAATTGGGATCTCAGGACTCCAGAGACTAGGTAGCAGAGCCTAGATCTCAATTACCTTCCTAGATCCAAGTTCTCAAAGCAATTGACAAGAAAATAAAGAAGAAGCAGTAAAGGGAATGTAAATTGAACTCAATTATGCAGAAGAGAAATTAAAGAGCTCTTGAGTGGAGATTGAGACAGAATTTCCTCAATTCTTAACACTCAAGACTCAAACAAGAAAATGAAAAATGGCCAAGCAAGAACGAGGAAGAAGAGAGATCAATTCTCCTCCCCAATTCTCTAAAATCTCGGTTCAGTCTCTCAAGAAAAGTTGCAGAAAATCAAAGCTCAAGGAAAGTGCAAAATTCAAAAGCTAAGTCAAAGATCCTAATTACATCAAACTAGCTCCTATTTATACACTTTCTATTCTTGGATTTTGGGATTTGGATGGGCTTTTGATTTGGTGAAGAAATGAATTAAATTGGATTTTTAATTCAATTTTCGGCCCAAAAATAATAGCTTCCAGGCGAGGGCAGGGCAGGATTTGGTGCTTGGTGCGTGCGTGGTGCGGCGTGGTGCAGGCTTGGTGCGCAGAACGCTGCCCTGCCCTCGCGGAGGGCAGGGCAGAAAAAATTGGTGCGCCAGAATTGTGCTGTGGTGCGCCCTTGGTGCTGCCAGAACCGTCCCTTGGTGCGCCAGATTCATGCCACAACAAAATGCTGCCATGCCCTCGCGGAGGGCAGGGCAGTGTTTCCAAACTGAAGTCCCGCGTTCGAATCATGGCAGAAACACACGCTACTTAATTTCCTTGGCTTTCTTGGCACCAAAGTGAGGCTTAATTCCTTGCTTCCTCATGTTCCCGTGTTCAACTCTTGTGGCAAGCATTGGGAGACATTTTCCTTTGATTTTCTCCCCTTGTGAGCCCGATACTACCCTTGTGGAGGGCAGGGCAACATTTTCTTCCTCTTGATTCCAAGGCACAGATTTGTGCTCTGCCCTTGTAGTGGGCAGGGCAGAGTTGCCTTTTATGCTTTGTTCTCTTATGTTGCCTTCCTAGAGGGCAGTGTGCCCTTGTGGAGGGCAATGCTTGCCTCCCCTCTTTACATGCGGCACACTTCTCCTTCCTTTGACCACGTTTTCTTCTCCTTTAGTCACGCTTTCTTAGGCCACGTTTTTCTCTTTTATTCTTTTCTTCACCTACATTAAACCAAAACAACCACTCTAAGTATCACTAAATTCACAAGGCTTATAAATCAATTAAAATTCAATCAAAATTAGCTTAAACCTCATGAGTTAACATCAATTTCATGGTGATTGTTTGATTTAAAGAAGTTATGCATTTTCACTCCAAATCACTTACTTATGATACAAGAAAGTGTATAAAGACTAATAAAACAAGTGAAATTAGCCTAAAAAATGGGTATATGATGACTTGTCATCAATATCTACTCAATCTAAGGTAGAACGGAGGTGGTTGTCCGGCACACGTTCATAGGTGAGAATGATGATGAGTGTCACAGATCATCACATTCATCAGGTTTAGGAACAAGTGATATCTTAGAATAGAAGCAAACGTGATTGAATGAAAAACAGTAGTAATTGCATTAATCCATCAAGACACAGCAGAGCTCCTCACCCCCAACCATGGGGTTTAGAGACTCATGCTGTAGAAGATACAATGAGAAACGTGTAAAGTGTCATGAGGTAAAGATACAATGTCAAAAGATCCTATTAATAGTGAACTAGTAACCTAGGGTATACAGAAATGAGTAAATGACGTAAAAATCCACTTCTGGGGTCCACTTGGTGTGTGCTTGGGCTGAGCATTGAAGCTTTCATGTATAGAGACTTTTTCTAGAGTTAAACGCCAGCTTTTATGCCAGTTTGGGCGTTTAACTCCAATTTTTGTGCCAGTTCCGGCGTTAAACGCCGGGAATTCTGAAGCTAATTTACAACGCCGGTTTAGGCCATCAAATCTCGGGCAAAGTATGGACTATTATACATTGCTGGAAAGCCCAGGATGTCTAATTTCCAACACAATTGAGAGCGCGCCAATTGAGCTTCTGTAGCTCCAAAAAATCTACTTCGAGTGCAGGGAGGTCAGAATCCAATAGCATCTGCAGTCCTTTTCAGCCTCTGAATCAGATTTTTGCTCAAGTCCCTCAATTTCAGCCAGAAAATATCTGAAATCATAGAAAAACACGCAAACTCATAGTAAAGCCCAGAAAAGTGAATTTTAACTAAAAACTAATAAAAATGTAATAAAAACTAACTAAAATATACTAAAAATATACTAAAAATAATGCCAAAAAGCGTATAAATTATCCGCTCATCAGTATCTCAAAGTTCCAATACTCTCTAAACCTGCTTAACCCCTTGCTGAGTTAGGCATCAGAGTGTCTTTGTAGGTACCACCCCACATTCTTTCACAATATACAAATCGGACGGCGGCTCCCAGACGCAAACCAAGTCGGAGGCCATTGTCTCTTGAAATTTGGGCCAATCCTTCAAGCCCAATCCACCTATCTCAGGTTACCCACGTAACAATTATTTATTTAAAATAAAAAATAAATCAGAATAATCAGCATTAATTACCATTTTGAATTATAAAGATTAGTAAACTCCCCTTAATGCCATATTCTCCTCTTTCTCATCGTGATAACGCTCCGCGATCTCGTCCCACCTCCACTCAAACTACTCTCACCGTCGTCATCCCTCAAGAGTACTGTTATCCCTTGCGATTTGCACCGCCACCAACCACCGCAGCACCTCCCTCGCAATTTGCACCACTGCCGACCATCGCAAAGCCATTCTCGTTGCGATTCATCGCACCGCTGACCATCACAGTGCCCTCTTCGTCGCGATTTGTAGCCCACCACCACCGTAGCGCCTCCCTCGCAATTCACAGTGTTGCCGACCACCGCAGAGCCATTATTGTCGCGATTTGCAACCCGCCACCACCGCATCGCCGTTCTCGTCGCGATTCGCAGCATTGCCGCCACCGCCGCAGTCCTTTCACACGTCTGAGTGGTCGCTGCTGCAGGTCTTCTGAGCCAATGCCGCCGGCCCTTCCACGTCGATCTCCTCCTACCACCGGCCTGTTCTATTTGGTTACTGCTGCAAGCCTCTGAGAGATCAACACCGGCGTATTATTTTCGAATCCGAATCAGGTACAGTCACTCAATGGCTCAATCTCCTTCTCTAAATTTCTGATTTGTCCAAGTGCATGTGTAGGTATTTGAATTTTGGATGATCAAGTATGTCATTCACTGTTTTTGAAATTTTTATTGGTGTTATGTTGTTTCTGTTATAAACTATGATGATGGGGGTGGTAGACGTTGGATCTGTATCAGAATTCATGATTTTTTTTGTTTTTGGGTCCTTGTGGAATTTGCGTTGTTCGTTGATTTTGGGGATTTTGTATTCTGTTATTACTAATGAAGATTATTCTTGTTTTGTTAATTTAGTGGTTTTTTGAATTTACTGTGATAATGCTTGTAACATCATGTGTTTTATCAGGATCCTAAGGCTTTAAAATTGGAAATCAAGAATGATTTTTAGGACATCTAATCATAATGGTTTTCTGCATTTTCAGGATCTTGTTTCAAATGTGTTGGTTATTAAAGAAAATAAAAATGTTGTTTTTACAATAGAATTTGTCTTGTTGTTGCAGATCAAACTTGTGAGTTCATATCAAGCAGAGATCCAGATTGCCAAAAACATAGTAGTGAAGATAAGTGGTTTCAGGTTGATGATTAAGTTTCTTAGTCTGGAATATAGTTGGTGCTTGATCACATAAGTTTCTAACTTTCAAATTTAATTTTCTTATCTGTATTAGCGGATCACATGCTAGGAGGGGCAACTGAATAAGGTAGATCAAGGCAGCCTAATCTATTTGAAGACCATCTGGTGCCCTCTGATGTTAAACCTGACCAAAATAATAACTAATTGATTTGTTTTTAAAATGTTTCTTAAATTCTTTAGTTAAAATTTTTGCTTTTTGCATAGGTGACTGTGAAGCTGTTAATATTTTGTTGAAATTAGATGCCTAAAGCATAATAGCTACAATGTATAGTGGTGTTGCTTACAAGCCTATTATTCAGGCATGCCGTTTGCTTGTGTATTATCAACCTCGGAACATGACATAATATTCTTCTCAAATATGAAGTTTATCATTTAGTTTCATGAACTGTGAACTTTGGGTTGTAGTCAATTATCTTCAAATCATATGACAAATAATTATTTATTTTTTTTGTAGTCTTGATTAAAAGTTGGTCTTCTTTACTAAAGGTAAGGGCTTGTATTCAAAGATTAGATTAGGGTGCACCAGAATGAATCTAAAGTTTACTTAATTTTAAGTAGTTATGAAATTAATGACACATCCAAGCAAGTTTTAAACGAAAGACACATTCATTAAAGACACATCTATTAAAGACGCATCCATTAAAGACGCACCCTTGTTTGGAAAAATCATTTAGTTAGAAGATTCATCCATTAAAGGCACTTCTAATAGAAGACACATCCAAATAAGTTTTAAATAGAAGACACATCCAACAGAAGACACATCCATTAAAGATACATCTAAGTATCAACCAGTTAAAACAAAACAAGTGTTTAACAAAAGTAAAAAGATATCATCTAAAGAAGCACTCCTTAATATATGAAGAAAATTAGATACCTCTGTTGTCTTCATTTCTAACAACTTTTCCTTGTATGCTAATTAATCAAACAAAGCATCTTAAGAACCTATAAAAGAATAATTTAACTAAAAATAATGACTCCACCAAGCTAGTACCCTTTCTTCATAAATGAATTCAAAGGACACAAGGGAATGTTGTGACATTCTACTTTTTGTTCCGAATAACATACAAGTTGGCTTTTGACAAATTTTTTGAGCATCTCATCATTTGTAAGATCAGGTGAGGCAAGGGTTCTATCAAATCTTTTTCTATATTACACAATCTTTTATTTCTTCTCCAGCTATATATGCATCTCCTAGAAAATTAGAACAAACCTTCTCTTAGGAATTCATGTCAAGAATCAAGCGATCAACTATTTACAAGTTCTTACTTTGCTCATAAATCAACAACAGAAGAAAGTCACTATAGTTATAAACAAAAACTAGCCATTCATGACTAATTCAACATCTTATCATAGTGAATTGGTGTTTATAATGATGAATTTGTGATAAATTTAATTCTGTGGTGTTTCCATTGTAGCATATAACCAATAAAAAGCCAATAAATTTGTCATAGCATATAGCTAAAAATAGCAAAGTTACACCAAACATACACATAACCAAGTAACAAACACATAGTGGCAAATGGAAATTAAATAAAATTACATGACATGAAAGTCCAAAATCAAAATTTGGCCTTAAAATTAATATACACCATTATATTTCCATTAAGACAAGCATAAACTAAAGGAGTTCAATGAACTGCAATTCAGAGAAAAGTTACAAAGAAATTATATCAAACTATCCCAGAAGAAACATCCAACAATTAAAATCAATGAAAAATTCATTAATCCAACAAAAATTAGAAGAGCATCACATAAGAACCACGAATACTAAGAATCTGAACCCTGAAACAAAGTTAAAACATCTACTGTTACTTAAAACTCTAACAATATACTAACCAACTGGAGAACACCGGGATGATTGCAAAGAGCGGCGTGCGACGGTCGGCGGCAAGACGCGGCGGGACGGCGTGGACACAGAGGCGGTTGATGTTGCGGCCTGGAGAAGGGGGTGCGTCATCAACACTTTTAGACGAGAAGGACTCCTGTGGCGATGTCAAACTCCGTGAGAATCAGCACAGGCGGAGCTTCGGCGGCGTCAACCTTCGTGAGAAGCAACAGCAGCAGGGTTGTGTTATGGTGTTGAAGACGATGACGTCCTTGCGGGTGGGGGAGCAACTCGGGCTGCGCAAGTTGTAAGCAGAGGCGGCGCTGAGGAGACCCATTGACGGTGACAACGACAGCAGGTGAAGGAGGCTGAGCAGTTGATGAGTGGATATTTTATACGCTTTTTGGGGGTAATTTCATGTAGATTTTAGTGTGTTTTAGTTAGTTTTTAGTATATTTTTATTAGTTTTTAGGAAAAATTCATATTTCTGGACTTTACTATGAGTTTGTGTGTTTTTCTGTGATTTCAGGTATTTTCTGGCTGAAATTAAGAGAGCTGAGCAAAAATCTTATTCAGGCTGAAAAATGATTGCTGATGTTGTTGGATTCTGACCTCCCTGCACTCGGAAGAGAATTTTTGGAGCTACAAGAGTCCAATTGGCGCGCTCTCAATTGGGTTGGAAAGTAGACATCCAGGGCTTTCCATCAATATATAATATTTCATACTTTACGCGAAGATAAACAACGTAAATTGGCATTTAACGCCAGTTTCATGTTGCATTCTGGCGTTGAACGCCAAAAACAGGTTGCAAGTTAGAGTTAAACGCCAGAAACAGGTTACAAACTGACGTTTAACTCCAGAAATAGCCCAGGCACGTGAGAAGCTTAAGTCTCAGCCCCAACACACACCAAGTGAGCCCTAGAAGTGGATTTCTGCACTATCCATCTTAGTTTACTCATTTTCTGTAAACCTAGGTTACTAGTTTAGTATTTAATCAACTTTTAGAGATTTATTTTGTATCTCATGACATTTTAGATCTGAACTTTGTACTTTATGATGGCATGAGTCTCTAAACTCCATTGTTGGGGGTGGGAGCTCTGCGGCGTCTCGATGAATTAATACAATTATTTCTGTTTTCTATTCAAACACGTTTGTTTCTCTCTAAGATGTTCATTCATTCTTAACCATGATGAAGGCGATGATCCGTGACACTCATTACCATTCTCAACCTATGAACGCATGCCTAATAACCACCTCTGTTCTACATTAGATTGAATGAGTATCTCTTAGATTCCTTAATCAGAGTCTTCGTGGTATAAGCTAGAATCCATTAGCAGCATCCTTGAAAATCCGAAAAGTCTAAATCTTGTCTGTGGTATTCCGAGTAGGATTCAGGAATTGGATGACTGTGATGAGCTTCAAACTCGCGAGTGTTGGGCGTAGTGACAGACGCAAAAGGATCAATGGATCCTATTCCGACATGATCGAGAACCGACAGATGATTAGCCGTGCGGTGACAGCGCACCTGGACCATTTTCACTGAGAGAATGGATGGTAGCCATTGACAACGGTGATCCACCAATACACAGCTTGCCATAGAAGCAATCTTGCGTGCGTGAAGAAGATGACAGTAAGAAAGCAGAGATTCAGAAGACAAAGCATCTCCAAAACAACAACACATTCTCCATTACAGCGTAACCATTACTCTTTTCATGCTCTTTCACTTTTTACAACTGAAACTAAAGAACCCTATCGGTATTTTGACTAAGAATAATAAGATAACCATAGTTTGCTTCAAGCCAACAATCTTCGTGGGATCGACCCTTACTCACGTAAGGTATTACTTGGACGACCCAGTGCACTTGCTGGTTAGTTGTGCAGAATTACATAGTGTGAGTGTGATTTTTGTGCACCAAGTTTTTGGCACTGTTGCCGGAGATTGTTTGAGTTTGAACAACTGACGGTGAATCTTGTTGCTTAGATTAGGAAATTTTGTCTTTTAGGTCAGAGTCTTTTATTTTCTTTTCAAAATTTTTTTTAAAAATTTTTTTAGTATTTTTTTAATTTTTAGGTTTTCTGTGAATTTAGTGTCATGTTTTAAGTTTGGTGTCAATTGCATGCTTTTCTTTGTCTTTCAATTTTTGAATTGCATGTTCTTTGTTCTTCCTTGATTTTCAAATTGTTCTTGTCAATTTTTTTTGTTTGATCTTTGGTTTGTCTTGTTTTGTGTCTTTTCTTGTGCATTTTCAAATTTTTAGTTTTCAAAAATTTTTTATTTATTAAATACTGTTCATACCCTGGGTCGAGGTGTCCGACCCGGGATGTTCGACAGACAAAGCGACCAACCTCTTCAGGTCAGGACAACCCGACCTCTTCCCAAAGAGCTCGGTCAAGTCCCCAGGAAAGCCCAGAGAAGTGCCCAAATAGAGGAACACGCCTCAAACCCTAAGGCGGCCCAAGCCTACAGAGAGAAGGACGGTTCCCTTGAAGATAAGATGACCTCACTTAAAGATAAGATAAAGATAAGATAAGATAACTAACTTATCTTATCCACAGAAGGCCACATCTCATCATTATAAATACACTGGAGCACCCAGGTATAACTCATATTCTGATACTACTCAATACCTACTTAATACCCTTGCTAACTTAAGCATCGGAGTCCCTTGCAGGTACCCCCCCACCCTCCGGGGATGAAGGATCAGCAGCACTTTCAGTCCCACAAGTCAGACACACCAGCTCCGGCCGCTATACACTTGCCGGACACGTCGGCTCCGACCAACACAGAAGATATCGACCGAGATCGACCTACAGTTTCAGGTAACCCTCGGAACATTGGCGCCGTTGCCAGGGAACCTCGAAGTCATCCCAACACCATGGCGGACAACCATGACAACGACCACGACTCAGGTTTGCAAGATAGAACGCCACACAAAAACACGGATGCTATACTTAAAAGATACTCCGGAATCCAATGGAGACAAAAATTCATCAAATCCCGGGGTGATAGAAGCACTTCAAAATCGATTGAAGTAACTTAAGAAAGAAGCCCAACATCAACGCGAAAAAGAAGAGGATCTATGTCGGGAGATAAGGCGGCGCCGAGAATTAGAAGATAAGCTTGTGAAACTCGAAGCCGATCTCAAAACTAAAGCTACACGACCCTCCACAGAGGATAGCTTTCAGAAAGATCAAGATCCATTCACCAGGGAAATTATGAAGACCAAAATCCCAAAAGATTTCAAACTTCCGGATATGACTCTATATGACGGCACCTCGGACCCCAACCACCATCTCAGCAAATTCAGAAGTAGAATGTACTTCACTGACGCCTCAGATGCAGTTCGCTGCAAAGCCTTTCCAGCAACTCTTACCAAGACAGCCATTAGATGGTTCGACAGCCTACCTCCAAAATCCATCTCGAGTTTCGACGACCTGGCCAAAAAGTTCCTGGCCCGATTTTCCATACAAAAGGACAAAGCTAAACACGCACCCAGCCTACTAGGGATCAAGCAAGGAGATCGGGAGAGTCTTCGCAACTACATGGAAAGATTCAACAAAACATGCATGGATATACAAAGTCTACCAACAGAAGCTGCCATCATAGGTCTCATAAATGGCCTAGGGGAAGGACCATTTAGCCAATCTATATCAAAGAGGTACCCGACATCCCTAGACGAAGTACAAGAACAGGCGCAGAAGTACATCAACATGGAAGAGAATTCTCGACTTGGGGAAGCCTCGAGGTTCGGTTCTGCCTACCGAGATAAAGATAAAGAATCCAGGAAAAAAGAAGATCGCTCCGGAGAGAAAATCAAAAAATATCATAACTACACCCCTCTTAGGGTATCCCTGGTAGATATTTACAAAGAAGTCTGCCATACGGAAAAGATACCCCCAGCTCGGCCACTTAAAGGCAAAAGGGGAGGAGGAAATCGGAATGAATACTGTGAGTACCATCGAGTCCGAGGACATTCCACCAACGAATGCTTTGACTTAAAAAACATCATAGAGAAATTAGTTAGGGAAGGAAAACTAGATCGGTTCCTAGCCAACCGGGACAAAGAACCAAGAAAAAGAAGAAGGAATGAAGATGTCGGACAATCTGAACGATCACCCCGCACACCAGAAAGACATATCCACGTGATACACGGTAGATTTGCTGGAGGAAGAATCTACAAATCATCCCGCAAGCAACACCTCAAAGAAGTGTATCATGTCGAAGGCTAGAAAGAGGTGCCAGACATCCCAGCAATCACGTTTACCAAAGAAGATGCATCCGGAATCATCTCAGGACACAACGACCCCATGGTCATCACAATCATATTGGCAAACGCCAACCTCCACCGCACATTAATTGACCAAGGAAGCTCCGCCGACATCTTATTCAAAACTGCCTTCGACAAACTCGGCTTAGAAGAAAAAGAGCTAAGAGCATACCCGAATAGCCTGTTCGGACTTGGGGATACCCCAGTACAACCACTAGGATACGTATCGTTACATACAACCTTCGGAAAGAGGAACCAATCCAGAACACTTAAGATAGATTATATCGTGGTCGACGTGAGCTCAGCCTACAATGCCTTAATAGGTCGGACAACGTTAAATCAACTCAGAGCAATAGTTTCAACTCCACATCTATGTATGAAATTCCCAACTACAGAAGGGATAGCTACAATAAAAGCAGATCAAAAGATGGCGCATCGCTGTTATAACAAAAGTCTAAATCTCCGAGGCGAAGGAGGAGAGTTCCACACGATTGAACTCGGCAGAGATCAGAGACGAGAAGAACTCCGCCCACGACCCGAAGGAGAAATAGAAAGAGTCCAGATCGGAGATACCTTGGACAAAACAACTAATATTGGCACGATCCTGAAAGGAGACACAAAAGAATCACTAATACGGTTTCTACGAGATAATGTTGATCTTTTCGCATGGAAAGCTGCCGACATGCCAGGCATAAATCCCGAACTAATGAGCCACAAGCTGGCAGTCTACCCGGGATCCCGGCCGGTACAACAAAGACGAAGAAAACTCGGGCCAGACCGGTCTCAAGCTGTAGAAGAACAAGTACAAGCACTACTAGAGGCAGGGTTCATAAGAGAAGTTAAATACCCACTTTGGCAAGCAAACGTCGTCTTGGTGAAAAAGTCAAATGGAAAGTGGCGAATGTGCACCGACTACACCGACCTCAACAAAACTTGCCCAAAAGACCCTTATCCACTCCCAAGCATCGATGCTCTAGTCGATGCCTCATCAGGATATAAGTATCTCTCATTCATGGACGCATACTCAGGCTACAACCAGATTCCAATGTATCCACCTGCTCCGAGGGTTACCTAAAACTGTAGGTCGATCTCAGATGAGATCTTCTGTGTTGGTCGGAGCCGACGTGTCCGGCAGGTGTACGGCGGCCGGAGCTGGTGTGTCCGACTTGTTGGACTTGGTGGTGGTGCTGATCCTTCGTCCCCGGAGGGTGGAGGGTACCTGCAAGGGACTCCGATGCTTAAGTTAGCAAGGGTATTAAGCAGGTATTGAGTAGAATCAGAGTATGAGTTATACCTGGGTGCTCCAGTGTATTTATAATGGTGAGATGTGGCCTCCTGCGGATAAGATAAGTTAGTTATCTTATCTTATCTTATCTTTAAGTGAGGTCATCTTATCTTTAAGGAAACCGCCCTTCTCTCTGTAGGCTTGGGCTGTCTTAGGATTTTGGGGCGTGTTCCTCTATTTGGGCCCTTTGTTTGGGCTTTCCTGTGACTTGGCCGAGCTCTTTGAGAAGAGGTCGGGTTGTCCTGACCTGAAGAGGTCGGTCGCTTTTTCTGTAGAACATCCCTGGTCGGACAGCTCGGCCCAGGGTATGAACAGTGCCCCTGCTTGAGCTCGGTCTTCTTTTTTTGAGGCCGAGTCCTTGACTTCGGTCCTTTTTTGACGAAGCCGAACTCAAGCATTTTGTCGATTCCTTTGTAGTAGCTTTTGAAATGTAGAACGTTTTCCACTAGAAAATGCGCGCCTTTGCACCGGCACTTTTTTGGGAACGTGCGAGGGTTTAATGCTTCTAATTTTGAGCATTAATTGCCCCGTTTCTCCTAGGCTTTTTACTTTTGATTTTGAAAAAACCTGAAAACGGTTTCTCTCTTTTGCTCTTTCGTAACTTCTTTTCTCAGTTCTCTCCACTCTCTGCTTCTGTACTGCTGTTTTCCTTTCGTTGCGGCGTCATTTGGTGTTCTCTGGCGCTTGGATCTTGCATTGGTTTCTGCGACATTTACTTTTGTGCGCATTCTTCGTGAGAAGGCATTTCCAGATTTCGTCTTCCCTCTTTAAAGCTTGCTGCTCTTTTCCAGGTTGGTACTAGCTTTTCTTGCTTTTTCCGTAGCTTCGTCTTTAATTTTGGTGAATGTTCTGGTTTTGCATGTTCGAAAGTTTGGATCTTTTTGCGATCTTTTACTTGTTGTTGTGATATGCTTTTCTTATCTTCCTTCTTTGTGGTTTTTCTTGGAATTTCTGTTGAGGCTTTCTGGGGTTTCACTGTTGTTTTTCTAGTTGCTTTTGGTATTGGTAGAAGATCTGTATCTGTTTCTTACTTTTTGGAGATTGCTTCCTGTCTGATCCTTTTTCAAAAAAGGTTGCGTCTTTAATGGTCCCATGCTTTGTTGCTTTGGGAATGTTTTGTTTGGTAGGCTCTGTAATGATTTGCCGTGTTTTTTCTTTGATGAAAAGCGCTTGTTATTTTGAATCTTTTTTTGAGAAATGCTTGGGATGTGATCTGGAAACCTTGCATTGTTGCTGCCTCCAAAGGATGCCCCGAGACTTTTGGTTTGAGTCTTGGGGTTTTCCTTTTCTTGCTTTTCATTGCCTCAGAAGTATTGACCGAGTTGTTTACCCCTTTGTTCGAGATGTTTGTAGTAACCTCATTTTCTTTTCTTACTTGTAGGATTTAGTTGGCCTCATGTCTTCTCGCAATAACATTGTAGAGATGTCTTCCAGAGTTCCCGAGGGGATGTCCGATAGGCTGGACTCCCTTGTTTTGTTGTGTGTTTCCGTTGTGGACACTGAATTTTGCACAGAGCTGAGGAAGCGTCATAGGATTTGTGGTAACAATGCTCGCGAGGGGGATTACGAGCTTGTTGCTCCTGATTCTGATGAGAGGGTTTGCTTTCCGACTTCCATTGAGAGGGAGCGTCCCTTCTTTTATGCTTATGAATACTTTTTCAGCCAGTTGAATGTTACTTTTCCTTTTACTGCTTTTGAAACCGACCTATTGTGGTTGTGTAATATTGCTCCATCCTAGCTTCACCCCAATTCCTGGGTTTTATAAAAAATTTTCAACTTCTCTGCCGTGAACTAGATGTAACACCTTCCCAGACTCTGTTTCTTTACTTGTTTGTTTCCGCCAAGCCTGGCGGTTCTTCAAAAAAGAAGGCTTCCTGGGTTTCCTTCAGGTCCGCCTAGAGCCACAAAGTTTTTGCTATGTATGATGAGTCCTTTAAGGATTTCAAGAATTACTTCTTTAAGGTTCGTGCTGTCGAGGGGGCCCGCCCCTTTTTTCTTGACAAAAATGATGAGCCTTCTTTCCCTCTAGAGTGGCAGAGGGATGTGAGAGTGTCTCGTTATACTTGGGAGATGCTTGATGATGTTGAGCGTGCTTTTGTTGTTGTTCTTGGGGATCTATGGGGGAAACCGCCCCATCTTGATACAAAAAGGTTTTTGAATGACCCATCCTTGGTTCGGACTATTTTGGGTATTTATCTGACTTGTTTTTGTACTTATTTCCTTTTTCTTCCTCTTTTGTAACTCTTTGTCGTGACTGTTTTTGTGTTTTGTAGAGATGTCAAAGAATAACGACTCTATGAAGGCCTTCAAAAGGGCAAAGAAGGCAACTGCTGCTCTGAACATCTCAGCCAAGGTGGCCGGCGAGGGATCTTCACAGGTCCCCCTGAAGCCCCCTGTGTCGAGTTCCCTTGGGCTGAGGAAAGTAATTCCTACTCCCTCGTTTCATCAAGTCGATCCTCCTCAAACTTTTGCTGCTGCTTCTGGTGCCCCACCTTTGAAAAAGCAAAAAACATCCGAACCCTTTAACTTGGATGCTCCAGACTTTGATGCCATTGAATTTGTTCACCAGCAAATTGCCCCTATGGTGGGCTTTCCATGGACGACGTGTCTCTTTTAAAGCATTTGTATTTTATTACTCAAAATAGTGTGAAGATGGCCCACATGGGTGTGGCTATTTTTCGAACAATTCAGGGGATTCCGGTTCATGCTACCAAATCTTTTATGGAGGAGGCCAAGTCAGAGTTTGATCGAATCAAGGGTCTGAAGGAGGAGTTGGAGGTGAAGTTGGCCAAGGTGGAGAAGGAACTGGAGGGTGAGAAGGCCAGCTCTATTGCCCTTGCTGCTTCTCTGAAGCTGGCCGAAGACATGGCTTTGAAACATAAGGATAGCTATGTCTCGGCTTATAAGGAATTGATGCGTCTTCGGGAGGAGTTGGAAACAGCTCGGGTTAATTATGGTGAGCTTCAGGGTCACCTTGTGGGTAGCGTAACTGCTGCCTCTGAGAACCTGATGGAGCAATTTTGGGTTGTTGCTCCTGATGCCGACTTGACTCTCATAAGCTTGGATAATGTCGTGAGAGATGGTAAGATTATCCCTGATGACCAGGAAGATGAAGAGACTGATCCTCCCCCAGTGCCTTCTCTTAAGGTGTTGACCTCCTCTGTTCCTCCCGTTATATCTGATCCGGATTGCCAGATTCTGAACCGGGATGATGGAACCGTAGATGCCGTGCCCCTTCAGACTCGTCCTCCTTCTCCTTATACTGATGCTGCCGGGAAAGCTCCCGATCTTTAGCTGATCTTTTTCTGGATATTTTGTGTAAATAGCCCGGTTTGTGGGCTTTTGAACTTTGTTTTGTTTGACGCTTCTAGTTGTCTGTCTTGTAACTCTTTTTGAAAAACAAAAGTAGCTTCTGAGGTTGGTTTTGTGGTGACCTCTTGAAGCTTTTATCATATTATGCATGATATCTGTTGAAATTTTGTTGTTCTGGCCTCTTTAGGTTGTTCGTCATCCCGATTAGCCAAAAACCGATCTAGTTTTTCCTTCTCTTACTAGTTTTTCTATGATGTTTTTCAAATCGAAGCATTCATTGGTGGAATGCCCTCGAAGTTGGTGATATTCACAGTATTTATTCCGATTTCCTCCTCCTCTTTTACCTTTAAGTGGCCGAGCTGGATGGATTTTCTCTGTATGGCAGACTTCTTTGTAAACATCAACCAAGGATACCCTAAGAGGAGTATAGTTATGATATTTGTTGATTTTCTCTCCGGAGCGATCTTCCTTTTTCTTGGATTCTTTATCTCGGTAGGCAGAACCGAACCTTGAGGTTTCGCTAAGTCGAGAGTTTTCCTCCATGTTGATGTATTTTTGTGCCCATTCTTGTACTTCGTCTAAGGATGTCGGGTATCTCTTTGATATAGATTGGCTAAATGGTCCTTCTCGTATGCCATTTATGAGGCCCATAATGGCAGCTTCTGTTGGAAGATTTTGTATGTCCATGCATGTTTTGTTGAATCTTTCCATGTAGTTGTGAAGGCTCTCCCGATCTCCTTGCTTGATCCCTAGTAGGCTAGGTGCGTGTTTGGCTTTATCCTTTTGTATGGAGAATCGGGCCAGGAACTTCTTGGCCAGGTCGTCGAAACTCGAGATGGATTTCGGAGGTAGATTGTCGAACCATTTGATGGCTGTCTTGGTTAGAGTTGTTGGAAAGGCTTTGCAGCGAACTGCATCTGAGGCATCAGTGAGGTACATTCTACTTCTGAAGTTGCTGAGATGATGGATGGGATCCGAGGTGCCGTCATATAGAGTCATATCTGGAAGCTTGAAATCTTTTGGAATTTTGGTTTTCATAATTTCTCTGGTGAATGGATCTTGATCTTTCTGAGAGCTATCCTCTGTGGATGGTCGAGTAGCTTTAGTTTTGAGATCAGCTTCGAGTTTTATAAGCTTATCTTCTAATTCTCGGCGCCGCCTTATTTCCCGACGTAGATCTTCTTCTTTTTCACGTCGATGTTGGGCTTCTTTCTCAAGTTGCTCCAATCGATTTTGAAGTGCTTCTATTACTCCTGGATTTGATGAATTTTTGTCTTCGTTGGTTTCTGGAGTATCTTTGAGTATCGTGTCCGCGTTTTTATGCGGCGTTCTGTCTTCCAAACCTGAATCGTGGTCGTTGTCATGGTCATCCGCCATGTTAAATGGGATGACTTCCAGGTTCCCCGGCAACGGCGCCAATGTTCCGAGGGTTACCTGAAACTGTGGGTCGATCTCAGATGAGATCTTCTGTGTTGGTCGGAGCCGACGTGTCCGGTAGGTCTACGGCGGCCGGAGCTGGTGTGTCCGACTTGTTGGACTTGGTGGTGGTGCTGATCATTCGTCCCCGGAGGGTGGGGGTACCTGCAAGGGACTCCGATGCTTAAGTTAGCAAGGGTATTTAGCAGGTATTGAGTAGAATCAGAGTATGAGTTATACCTGGGTGCTCCAGTGTATTTATAATGGTGAGATGTGGCCTCCTGCGGATAAGATAAGTTAGTTATCTTATCTTATCTTATCTTTAAGTGAGGTCATCTTATCTTTAAGGGAACCGCCCTTCTCTCTGTAGGCTTGGGCCGTCTTAGGATTTTGGGGCGTGTTCCTCTATTTGGGCCCTTTGTTTGGGCTTTCCTGTGACTCGGCCGAGCTCTTTGAGAAGAGGTCGGGTTGTCCTGACCTGAAGAGGTCGGTCGCTTTTTCTGTAGAACATCCCTGGTCGGACAGCTCGGCCCAGGGTATGAACACCACCGGATCAAGAAAAGACCTCGTTTCTTACACCAAAAGCAAATTATTGCTATATTGTAATGCCTTTCGGCCTTAAGAATGCGGGAGCCACTTATCAAAGGCTAATGAATAAAGTCTTTTCATACCACATCGGAAAAATCATGGAGGTCTATGTGGATGACATGTTGATAAAGACACAAAGTGAAGAAACATTACTAACTGACTTGGTTCAAGTGTTCAACACCATACGGAAGCATGACATGCGACTCAACCCGGCTAAGTGCACCTTCGCAGTAGAGGCAGGAAAATTCCTGGGCTTCATGCTCACACAAAGAGGAATCGAGGCAAATCCAGATAAATGCCAGGCCATACTCAACATGAAAGCCCGACCTGCGTTAAGGAAGTCCAACAACTTAATGGGAGTCTGGCGGCCTTGTCCAGATTCCTAGCAGGGTCAGCAATAAGATCTCTTCCCTTCTACACTACCTTAAGGAAGGGAAAAAATTTCGAGTGGACAACGGAATGTGAACAAGCCTTCCGAGACTTTAAAGAATTCCTGGGACAGCCCCACATCCTATCTCGACCACGAAAGGGAGAACCACTCATACTATATCTCGCTGTAGGAAGTCGGGTAATAGCCTCAGCACTAATTAGAGAAGATGAAAGGGGGTAACAACCCGTCTACTTCATTAGTAATGCACTACAGGGGTCAGAGCTGAACTACCAGAAAATAGAGAAGTTCGCCTACGCTTTGATACTCACATCCCGACGACTTCGCCCATACTTCCAAGTGCACACCATCAAAGTTCGGACCAACCAGCCCATAAAAGGGATACTGTAGAAAACAGATCTAACAGGAAGAATCCTACAGTAGGCAATCGAGTTGTCCGAGTTCGACCTCCAATACGAGGCACGGACATCTATCAAATCACAATACCTAGCCGACTTCATTGTAGAATTCACAGACACCACAGAAATCCCCATAGAGTGGAACATATACGTAGACGATTCCTCAAATAAAGCCGGAAGCGGTGCAGGTGTGATAATCGAAAGCAACCAAGGAACGCAACTTGAGCTTTCCCTGAAATTTGAATTCTCGGCCTCAAACAACCAGGCGAAATACGAAGCGTTATTAGCTGGTTTGAAGCTGGCTAAGGAAGTTGGAGCTCAGAACTCAACATCTACAGTGACTCACAAGTCATTACCTCACAAATAACGGGAAGCTACCAAGCCAAAGATCCTACCATGAAAAAATATTTGGATAAAACCAAAGAACAGCTCGGACAACTTGGAGAATATAGGATCTGCCACATACCCCGCGAGCAAAATGCCCAAGCCGACGCGCTCTCAAAGCTAGCCAGCACCAAACCAGGGGGCAACAATAGAAGCCTCATCCAGGAAATACTACAGAACCCATCAATATCGGAAGAAGAAAAATCCTAGCCATAACAGGTCGGGATCAAGGATGGATGACCCCCATAATTAACTACCTCAAAACAGAAGCGCTTCCCACAGATGAAAAGGAGGCAAAGAGGTTAAAAAGGGAGGCACAGTACTACACTATCATAAACAACATCCTATACAAAAGAGGGATCTCAACACCATTGTTAAAATGCGTCACGACATCCAATACAAAGGAAGTCTTGGAAGAAGTACACAGCGGCATTTGTGGCAATCATCTCGGAGCACAAGCTCTCACAAAAAAAGTACTCCGGGCAGGATTCTATTGGCCAACTATACGAAAGGAAGCTACAAAATTTGTAAAGACATGTCCACCATGTCAGAAGCATGCCAACTTTCACATCACCCCGCCAGAAAAACTCATTAGCGTGACCTCACCCTGGCCATTTGCAAAATGGGGACTCGATCTTCTCGGACCCTTCCTACAAGGATCGGGATAAGTAAAATTCCTCATAGTAGGAGTAGACTATTTCACGAAATGGATCGAGGCAGAACCCCTAGCTAATGCCACTGCTCAAAGAAGCCGGAAATTCCTATATAGGAACATCGTTACAAGGTTTGGGGTCCCATACTCCATCATCACAGACAATGGCACCCAATTCATAGATGCAGGCTTCAGAAAGTTAGTGGCCGACTTGAATATAAAACACCAATTCACCTCCATCGAACATCCCCAAGCCAACGGACAAGCCAAAGCGGCCAACAAAGTCATATTGGCTGGGTTGAGGCGTAGACTGCAAGAAGCAAAGGGGGCTTGGGCCGAGGAACTTCCACAAGTCCTATGGGCGTATCGGACGACCCCCCATTCTTCCAGGAACGAATCACCATTCCGACTAGGATACGGAGTTGAGGCAATGATTCCAATAGAGGTCGAGGAAGGATCTCCACGAGTAGTCCACTACAATGAGCAAACAAATTCTCAACTCCAAAGAGAAGAGCTCGACCTACTTCCAGAAATCCAAGAAAGAGCTCGGATCAGAGAAGAAGCACTAAAGCAATGAATGACTTCCAGCTATAATCAGAGGATAGTGCCAAGAGATTTCATGGAGAATGATCTCATCTTAATCCGAAATGATATTGGAACAACTCGACTTGGAGAAGGAAAGCTGGCAGCTAATTGGAAAGGACCCTACCGAGTCACAGAAGTACTTGGGAAGGGCTACTACAGGCTGTCCGAACTCGAGGGACGAGAACTCCCCAAATCATGGCACGCCTGTAACCTAAGAAGGTACTACAGTTAGATAAAGGTCTCATCACAAGACGCACTCTTTTTCCTAAAAAGATTTTTTTAATGAGGCGTCAAGATTGAGATTTAATC
>NC_029776.3:31795388-31825192 GCF_000817695.3 Arachis duranensis
GGCAAAAGATGAACACAGAATAATGCAAGAAGTTATCGAAAGTGATCCCAAAAAAGAACCTGATGAGGTCTTATGGATTGCTATATAATAACTTAAAAAAGACTGGATGAATATTAAAAAATCGGATCAAACCAGTCCAAGTTATCAGCAAATCCCTGGAAAGAGGTCTGGCCAACCCTATTAAAGAGGAATTGCTATAACTTAGAAGAGATCGACCTAACGAAGTCGGTTTCCTAAAAAATAAGTTGTAAAAGTAATCCCTGAAAGAGACCTAACAAAGGTCCAAGAAAGAGGATTACAAAAACAACTTAGAAGAGATCGACCTAACGAAGTCGGTTTCCTACAAAACAAGTTGTAAAAGTAATCCCTGAAAGAGACCTAACAAAGGTCCAAGAAAGAGGATTACAAAAACAACTTAGAAGAGATCGACCTAATAAAGTCGGTCTCCTACAAAACAAGTTGTAAAAGTAATCCCTGAAAGAGACCTAACAAAGGTCCAAGAAAGAGGATTACAAAAACAACTTAGAAGAGATCGACCTAACGAAGTCGGTTTCCTATAAAACAAGTTGTAAAAGTAATTCCTGAAAGAGACCTAGCAAAGGTCCAAGAAAGAGGATTACAAAAACAACTAGGAAAAGATCGACCTAACGAAGTCGGTCTCCTACAAAGATAAGTTATAAAAGTAATCCCTTAAAGAGACCTGGCAAAGGCCCAGAAAAGAGGATTACAAAAATAAATTAGAAGGGGACCAACATAAAGAAATCGGTTATAAGTCGCTAAAAACACAAAACAAAAGCGAGGAAACCGAAAAACAAGTTGGACCCCCCACAAGTCACGACCTCAAAAGGATCCAAGCTACAAACAAAAGTACAAAAGCAATCTAAAGAGGCCAAGCAGCAAGATTCCAACAAACACCCTGCTAAAGCACAATGAAAGCATAGCATGATAAAGCTTCAAAGAGGCCATCGAAATCAACCTCAGAGAAACCATTTTGTTTTCAAAATAAAGTTGCTAAAAATAGCAACTAGAGTATCAACAGTCAATAAAACATCATTCACAAAAAAAGTTCAAAAGCCCACAAATCGGGCTATTTACACAAATATTCAGAAAAAAGATCAGCTAAGATCGGGAGCTTTCCCGGCAGCATCAATACGGGGTGAAGGAGGGCGAGTCTGAAGGGGCACAGCATCTACAGTTCCATCATCACGGTTCAGAATCTGGCAATTCGGATCAGACGTAACGGGAGGAACCGAGGAGGTCGACACCTTAAGAGAAGGCACTGGGGGAGGGTCAGCATCATCATCATCCTGGTCATTAGGGACAATTTTACTATCCCTCACAATATTGTCCAGTCTGACAAGAGTCAAGTCGGCATCAGGGGCAATAATTCGGAACTGCTCCATTAGGTTCTCGGAGGCAGCAGTTACGCTGCCCGCAAGGTGACCCTGAAGCTCGCCATAATTAGCCTGAGCAATTTCCAACTCATCCTGGAGGCGCATTAATTCCCTATAAGCTGAGACATAGCTATCCTTATGCTTCAGGGCCATGTCCTCAACCAACTTCAAAGAAGCAACCAGGGCAATAGAACTGGCCTTCTCACCCTCCAGCTCCTTCTCCACCTTCGCCAACTTCACCTCTAACTCCTCCTTCAGACCTTTGATTCGATCAAATTCCGACTTGGCCTCCTCCATGAAGGATTTTGTGGCATGAATCGGAATCCCCTGAACTGTTCAGAAAATAGCCGCACCCATATGAGCCATCTTCACACTACTTTTGGTGATAAAATCCAGATGCTGAAGAAGAGACACGTCGTCCATGGAAAGCCCACTATAGGGGGCAATTTGCTGGTCAACAAAATCGATAGCATTAAAGTCCGGGGCATCCAGGTTGAAGGGCTCGGATGTCTTTTGCTTTTTTAAGGGAGGGACACCAGAAGCAACGGCGGAAGTCTGAGGAGGATCGACCTGATGAAACCGAGGAGTAGGAATTACTTTCCTCGGCCTAAGGGAACTCGACACAGGAGGCTTCACTGGGACCTGTGACGATCCCTCGCCGGCCACCTTGACCGAGATGTTCAGAGCAGCAGTTGCCTTCTTTGCCCTTTTGAAGGCCTTCATGGAGTCGTTGTTCTTTGACGTCTCTACAAATACAGAAATAGCCACATCAAAGCGTTACGGTCACAAACAAGAGGAGAAAAAATTAAGAAGCAAATATAAAAGACAAGTCAGACAAATACCCAAAACAGTCCGAACCAAGGACGGGTCATTCAAAAACCTTTTGGTATCAAGATGGGGTGGTTTCCCGCACAGATCCTCAAGAACAACAACAAAAGCACGCTCAACATCATCAAGCATCTCCCAGGTATAGCGAGACACTCTCACATCCCTCTGCCACTCCAGAGGGAAAGAAGGTTCATCATTTTCATCAAGAAAAAAGGGGTGGGCCCCCTCGATAGCACAAACCTTAAAGAAGTAATTCTTAAAGTCCTTGAAGAACTCATCATACATAACAAAAACTTTGTGGCCCTGGGCGGACCTGAAGGAAACCCAAGAAGCTTTCTTTTTTGAAGAACCACCAGGCTTGGCGGAAACAAACAAATAAAGGAAAAGAGTCTGGGAAGGTGTTACATCTAATTCACGGCAGAGAAGTTGAAAAATTTTAATAAAACCCCAGGAATCGGGGTGAAGCTGGGATGGAGCAATATTACACGACCACAACAGGTCGGTCTCAAAAGCAGTAAAAGGAAAGGTAACGTTCAAATGGCTGAAGAAGTATTCATAGGCATAGAAGAAGGGATGCTCCCTCTCAATGGAAGTCGGAAAACAAACCCTCTCATCAGAATCAGGGGCAATAAGCTCGTAATCCTCTTCATGAGCATTGATACCCCAAATCCTATGGCGCTTCCTCAGCTCTGTGCAAAACTCAGCATCCACAACAGAAACACACAACAAAACAAGGGAGTCCAGCCAATCGGACATCCCCTCGGAAACTCTGGAAGACATCTCTACAATGTAATTGCGAGAAGACATGAGGCCAACTAATCCTACAAGTAAGAAAAGAAGATGGGGTTACAAAAAACATCTCGGACAAGGGAGAAAACAACTCAATGCGATACAGGCGAAGCAAACAGAAAAGGAAAACCCCAAGACTCAAACCAAAAGCATTGGGGCATCCTTTGGAGGCAATAATCAAGTAAGGTTTCTAGGAAAATCTACAGCTCCTACCCCAACATTTCTCAAACAAGGAAACGACTTCAAACAAGCAAGCATTTTCAAAAGCATAAAGTCATCACAGTTTACCAAGCAAAAAAGTATTCCCAAAATGTCAAAGCGCGCCAAGTAAAAATCATTAAAGGTACAAACTTTCTCAAAATCAGAAACAAAAAGCAACCAAGCAAAGCGAGGAACAGATGCAGATTCTCTATCAGAAGCAACAACAAAACCCTAGAAAGCCTCGACAGAAATGCCAAAAGAACGCAAGTAAGCCAAGGAAAATACATTTACAGTGACAAACAAACGCAAGATCACGAAAAGGTTCAAACTTTCAAGCATGCAAAAGTCAAAGCTTCACCAAAAAACTAAAAGTGAAGCCGCGAAAGAAACAAGAAAGTTAGTACCAACCTGGAAAAAGTAGCAAGCTTCAAAAGAAAACTGAAGATGGAAGACGGAATCTGGGAATGCCTCCTCACAAGCGAAGGAAAGAACGCGAACAAAGGGTAATGTCGCAGGGAGAAACGCGAAACTCCAGGCGAAAATAGAAGCTCCAGAAACGCCAAAACGACGCCACAAAAACAGAAGAGTGGAGAGAGCGGAGAAAAGAAGTTATGAAAAAGGCGAAAGAAGAGAAACCGTTTCTGGGCTTTCAAAATCAAAATAAAGAACCAAAAGGAAAACGGGGCAATTAATGCTAAAATTAAGGAAAGCATTAAACCCTCGCACGTTCCCAGAGCGCCGATATAAAAACGCGCGCTTTTTAGAGGAAACATTCTACATTCAAAAGCTGCTACAAAGGAATCGACAAAATGCTTGAGTTCGGCTTCACCAAAAAAGGAACGAAGCCAAAGACTCGACCTCAAAAAGAAGACCGAGCTCAAGCAGGGGCACTGTTCATACCCTGGGTCGAGGTGTCCGACCTGGGATGTTCGACAGACAAAGCGACCGACCTCTTCAGGTCAGGACAACCCGACCTCTTCCCAAAGAGCTCGGTCAAGTCCCCAGGAAAGCCCATAGAAGGGCCCAAATAGAGGAACACGTCTCAAATCCTAAGGCAGCCCAAGCCTATAGAGAGAAGGGCAGTTCCCTTGAAGATAAGATGACCTCACTTAAAGATAAGATAAAGATAAGATAAGATAACTAACTTATCTTATCCACAGAAGGCCACATCTCATCATTATAAATACACTGGAGCACCCAGGTATAACTCATACTCTAATTCTACTCAATACCTACTTAATACCCTTGCTAACTTAAGCATCGGAGTCCCTTGCAGGTACCCCCCACCCTCCGGGGACGAAGGATCAGCAGCACTTTCTGTCCCACAAGTCGGACACACCAGCTCCGGCCACTATACACCTGCCGGACACGTCGGCTCCGACCAACACAGAAGATCTCGACCGAGATCGACCTACAGTTTTAGGTAACCCTCGGAACAAATACCTTGTTAAAACACGTTAAATTTATAGCTCAGTTGGCTAGAGCGTTGGCTTATGTTCTTGGCAATTGGGTATCTTCCTTTTAAAACTTTTTTCAAATATAATTTTTATTTGATTAAATCTTGTGCCAAACCTTAAGTTTGGTGTTTTCTTGTTAATTTTCTTTAATTTTCGAAAATTTATTTTGGTTTTCTAAAAATTTTAAGTTTGGTGTTCTATCTTTTGTTCTTGTTGTTCTTGTGAGTCTTCAAAGTGTTCCTGAGTCTTCCTTGTGTTTTAATCTTAAAAATTTTAAGTTTGGTGTGCCTTGGTGTTTTCCCTCTAAAATTTTCAAAAACAAGGAGCATTGGATTTGAAAATTTTAAGTCTTGTGTCTTTTGTGTGTTTTCCTCTTTCATAATAAAATTCAAAAAATAAAAAATATCTTTTCTAACTATTTTTAAACAACTATTTCGAATTTGTTTTAATAAAAACTCAAATTTCAATTTCAAAATTTTTCAAATCTTATCCTTTTAAATTTTTTAAAAATCATATCTTTGGATCTAAGTGGAAATGAACAGTCCAGAAGGACTCTGGGGTCATATGCTAACCCCACTACTGCTTCATATAGGAGTAGTATACGTATACCCTCCATTGGACTTAGTAGTTTTGAGCTGAAGCCTCAGCTCATTATCATGGTGCAGCAAAGTTGCTACTATTCCGGTTGACGTTGGGATTTTTGCCAGTAAAGAATTTCATAAAAACAGTCGCGTTGTAGATATAATTTCTAAACCAACAAAAATCCCTTCGTGCAAACGTTTTGGTTGTCACAAGTAACAAACCCCTTGAAAATTGATAACCGAGTATTTAAACCTCGGGTCGTCTTCTCAAGGAATTGCAGGGAGGTATGTTCTTATTATTGGCTATGAAAAATGTAAAATTGGGGTTTTTGGAATTTGGGCAATGGGCACAAGCATATTTAAATGACAAGTAAAATAAATTAACAGTAAAATAAACTTTTGGCAAGGTATAAAGACTGAAAGTCTTATCCTAGTTATCCTTATCAATTATAAAGAGAATCGGATTCTTCTCCCACTTTGTTAACCTCTAACTATGAAGGTAAGTTAAGTGGATAAATTAATTCGAATCCTCAAGTCCTAGTCTTTCCTTGGGAAAGGCTAGAGTTATTGGAATATGAATTAATGAAATGAAGAAATCCAATTTTCAATCAATAATGAGTTCGATAACTCCAGGGTCACCAATTATTTAACCAAAGCCAAAAGGGGAACAGAAAAATTCAAATTATTTATATAAATAAAAGACACAATTCATAGATCTGAAAATACCTCAAATTATATTTAAATAAGAAAATCATCATGAAAGTGGTATAGGCCAATTAGGCAACATAACTAATACAAGCAAGCATTCAAATATCTGAAAATAAGAAATAAACATAAAGTAAAAGAACATAGAACCTGGGATCGAGAGTTACTCCTAAAAGCTAAGAGAAATCCTAAATCCTAAGAAAGAGAGGAGAGAACCTCTCTCAAAACTAGGTCTAAATCATCGAAGGTAACAGAAATTTGGAGACTCCCTCAATGGATGCATTCCTCCACTTCATAACCTCTGGTCTATGACTTCTGGACTTGGATTTGGGCCAAAAGGCTTCAGAATCTCCTATGAGCATTTTCTGCAATTTTTGGTGTGCGGCCTCTGTTACGCGTCCGCGTGGGTCATGCAGTCGCGTCATTCGGAGTTCTCCTTGTCACGCGGTCGTGTCGGTCACGCGTCCGCGTCGTATGCGATTTGCTCAAGTCGCGTGGTTGCGTCAGTCATGCGGCCGCGTTGTTGCCTCTTCGCTTCTGGCACGCGATCGCGTCGTCCATGCGATCGCGTGGATGCCAGTTCCTTCAGAAACTCCATTTTGTGCTTTCCTTCCATTTTTGTATGTTTCCTTTTCCATCCTTTAAGTTATTCCTGCCTTAGAAGATCTGAAACTACTCAGCACACTAATCACGACATCGAATGGAATTAAAGGTGATTAAAATAATTAATTTAAAAGCATAGGAAACATGTTTTTCACATACATCACATAATAAGGAAGGAGAAGTAAAACCATACAATTAATATGAATAAGTGGGTGAAGGATTGAATAAATCACTCAGATTAAGCATAAAATATATCATAAAATATGGATTTATCAACCTCCCCACACTTAAGTAATAGCATGTCCTCATGCTATGTCCAAGGTAAAAAGTAAGGTTTTGAAGTGGTTGAATGCCATGCAATGCAATTCTAACCTAAATGCAACTAACTAAATGCATGATGCAATTCTAATTTTATCCACTCATATATAAAGCTTACATGTAGTTAAATCAATTCACATTCTCAAGGATTCATATATATATATATATATCCAACCTTAGATAGTGATAAAGCACTTTTACAATTGAGATGGGAAAAAAGAAAAAAAAACATTTATAAACTCGCAAGACAATTAGTAATTTAAACAGAGATATATGTTAATGAGTTAGTGAACCCTCACTGGATTTTGTGTTTACTCTCTAATCACTCAGTGTTTATTGGGTTAATCACTCTATTCTTCTTTTTATCCTTACTTTCTATAACTTTGTTTTTCATCTAACCAATCAACAATTATAAAATATAGACATACCAAAAATCATGAGGTCTTTAATTAAGGTTGTAATGGGGCCAAGGTAAAGGTAAGGGTATATGTATAAGGCTAAGTGAGCTAATAAGCGAATCCTTAATTAGTCTAAGATCTCACCTAACATACATAATTTCTAAAGTAAAGCTTCTTTACCCATTTTCCCATATTTTCCCACTTGTTGCTACATGCCCATATTTTGTTCTTATACCACGTGCATTTGCTTTGATTTTGCAAAATTTAAAATTTTTTTTAATGCACATGGTATTTAATTATTTTAATTCCACATGAGCATGTTTCCCAAAAATTCTTAATTTCTTTTCAATTTTATTCTACCCTTGTTTCTGTCATCCATGTTCCCATAAAGTTTCCCCACACTTAATTAATTACACAACTTTCTATCTTAAGCTAATCAAGGATTTAACTTGGGATTTTATTTTGTTTTTCTGCTTAAGGCTAATAGTGTGGCTAAATAGAATAAAAGGGGATTAAAAGGTTCAAAGGAAAGGGAATTAAAAGGCTCAAAGGGGTTAACAAGGATGGCATAAAAGGTAGGCTTTATTTGGGATAGTGAGTTAAAAATCAAACAAGGCCTCAATCACTCTCTTGGCATGTATCTATATTCTATACTGGACATATAGATTAAAACAAAGCAAAGAACACCAGAATAGAAAAGAAGAGCGGAACACACAGGAATAAAATATTATGGTTTAAATGTAACCATACAATTAAGCTCAAAACTCACAGGCTGTATGTTCTCCAACTCATAAATCATATATCACTCATGTATGTCATGCAGGTTTAGTTAAAAATTCCCATTATTCTCATAAAAAAAATTGTTTTAGGTGGCCTTTAAAGTTTTAATGTTCCTCCTTGATGAAATGTTGTCAACTTAACTATATGATGTAATACTCTATATACAAGGTTTATGGATTTAAATCTGTTATGTTCAATTTCCTAGCTCACTTCCTTTTTATATTTTTCAATTTAGACTATGCTGTCTTATGCTAAAAAACTATACTAATCAATCCACTAATAAGTTAGAATTGCAAACTAAACTAAATAACTAAAATAAACTAAATAGCTAAAAGATGAACTAAAAATGCAAAATGCAGAAATAGAGTAGAAATACATCAAAGTAGCAATGTATAAGTACTCAGAAAATAACAATAAAAAGAAAAATACAGAAAAATATCCAGAATAAAAGAAAAAGAGATGTAGTGGTTCACCAAAATAAAATGCCAGAGATGGTGACCTCTCCACACTTAAAGTGAAGCATCGTCCCTGATGCTCAGTCAAGCTGGGTGTGAAGGGGTGTCATCACTGGTAGGAATGGTAGCTGGAGTCTCGGTGGTAGTGGGCTGAGGATCAGGCTGCTGTAGAGGAGGTGCTGACTGGATCGGGATCTCAGGATCTGCAGCCTCAATCTGATGTGGAACCACTGCCTGGGGAGCAGCCTACTCTGTGCCTGCCTGCGGATGGGTCGCCTCCTGGTGCTCATCCGCCTCCTCCTCTGATGGCTCTGATGGTGAGTCAGGCTCGGAGGGGATGTCACTGCCCTATCGGATCATCAGCTTCAGATGCTCATACCGGCGCCGGTTACGGCGCTCCATCTGATCAAACTGGCGAAATAAGCGGTGCACGAGGCGGTAAACTGGCTCTGAGGTAGGTGGAGGTGCAGTGGTGGCAGCAGGGGCAGCTGTGGAGGAAGAGGGTCCGATAGACGGTGGGGCTATCTCATCAGTAGCAGTGAAAGCTGGTGGTCTGTAGCCCAAAGCCAGGAAGTTCCTATTGTGAGGAATGATCTTTCTGCAGTCCGCAGCTGGTGGTCTCTCATCGGCATCCTCCCATGGCATGTCAGCTCGACGGCCTAGCTATGTAACCAGATAAGGAAAGGGGAGAGTGCCTCGGACGTGGACCCTGGCCATCTAATGCCGGATAAAGCGTGGCAAGTATAGGTCCTTACCCTCCATCACACACCATAGGAGGGTGATCATAGCAGCTGGAATCTCTGTCTCATGAGTACTCGGCATCACATAATTACTCAGGATCTGATGCCATAACCGAGCCTCATCATTTAGGTATGCCCGCTTGATACCCTTGGGCAAGGTGGTGTCCTGACCCATCTCCCAAGGAACAGTCGGGTCCAGGGCTATCCTTGCCTTGACAGCATCCCAATCAAACCTCAAGAAACGCATGTCCTCCTCAGCCTTTTTGTAACCATCAGGCTGATCAGACTTGGGTGGGAGCTGTAGGATGTCCTCGATGGCCTCTTCAGTGACCAGAATCTGCTTGCCTCGCAGGTTCACTGCATCTAGGGTAGTGATATAGTAGTTGCAGTAAAATTTCCTAACCCAAAATGCATTGACCTCTGTCAGTGCTCTTTCCAGAAAGAACCAGCCTCTTTGCCTGATTTGCTCAGTGGTGTACTGCTGGAGTGCTTCTGGAATCTTCAGAGTTCTCTCCAGGTATAGGTTTTTGGAGTCTGCAAATGCCAGATACTTCAGCTCACAGTACCGGTTTGCAAATTTGATGGAATCATTTGCAGGGAGCAGCTGGTCAGCTTTTTCCTGCTGGGTAAAGTTCTTCTCCCGCCATGAGGAATCATGCATTAGATCTATGATGGACTGGGAGGGGTCTCCTCTTTTGCGCTTGCCAGTAGCCTTGCCTTTTCCTTTTCTCCGTGAGATAGACATCCTGAAAAACAGAAAACCAGGAAATATAAAAATAGAAAAACAAATAGGCAATTAAATAAAGAAAACTCAAAGCGGCAAAGGAGAGTAGAATGAGGTAAATGAGTTAGGTAAATGTGCATTAAGGATTGTATAGCAGTTTAAAATTCTGAAAAGAATGATTTACAATCCAAAATGTATTAGAATTCAAGTTAAATTGAAAAATTGTCATTATGCCATGGTTAAAAAGTTAGAGGAAAGTGAAAAGTCAGAAAAGAGATTATAAAAAGTTAGTATGGTTAGAAATTGAAAAAGAAGTTAGGAAATTAAAATTAGTGAGTCAGTAAAATGTGGGTAAAGTAAGTGGCATAAAGAAAATATTCTATGTAACAAGGATGCACAAGGAGGAATAGAAGTAACTCATAACCAAACAAGGGAAGACAATTGGATGCAGATTCAAAGAGATATAAAGAAGAATTGGAATCAGAGCATCACAGATGCAGTTTATAAACCAGGAAATCAAAGAGGATAATAAAGCATGCCCTGGCATTCATGAAATTGTTCGGGTAAAGCAGAGTAAAATATAGTTCAAATTGCCAAACCAAAACATGAATGAAAATATATTATAGAAATTTAGGCAGCATTCCGGCTAAATATGGATTATCCCGAAAAATAAACAGCAATCAAAGCAGTTCATATGAATTAAAAAGTCAAGCTGCAGGTACATATATATAATATAAACATGAAAATTCAATGTAAAGAGCAGCAATATACAAGAAATACAGCATATGAACAAGATTACAGTAACAGCAGATTTGCAAATATGATAAAACAGAAGCAAGAACAGTGCAAATAAACAGACCTAGATCCTCTAACCACATCCTAGGCTACCTAACAACCTAAAATCCACTACAACATGCATATCTAACTAGCCTAAACATGAACATAAAACGGAAAAAATAAGAAGAACTACGAATGGAGAAAAGGGTTTGCGTGTTGCGAAACCTGGTAGGCGAAGAAGGAGAGTGGGGCAGAGAGGTGGCTGGGGGTAGGGGAAGGGGTGGTGTTGTTGGTTGAAGGGAGGTTGCGGTGGGGCGGTGGCGGCGGCATGCGGTGGCGCGGAGGTGAGCAGTGGCGGAGGAGGAAGGGGAAAGAAGAAAGAAGAAGAAAGAAGGGAAAAGGAGAGAGGGGTAGATGGCGGCGGCGTCTGGGTGGTCGGCGGCGTCCGGGTGGTGTCGGTGGTGGCTGGGTGGTGGTGGAGGATAGAGGAAGGAGAGAGGGGGAAGAGGGTGGGGGGTGTGCGCGCGACTGATAGGGTTCGCGTGGCTGGGGAGGTTATATTTTGAAACCCACGTGGCCGCGTGGGGCACGCGGGCGCGTGGTAGGGGTGAAAAATGGGTGGGCGCGATCGCGTAGGAGGGGTAGGAGAGGGGTGGACGCGATTGCGTGGGTCGCGCGATTGCGTCGCTGGAATTTGTGCTAGACGCACGATTCCAGCGTCGTTTCAGCACAACTCTCTGTCTCCTTCTAGGGTGTTGTGCAGTCCATTCGACGCGGTCGCGTGGCATTGGTTATGTACATGTGAAGCGATCGCGTCGGGGACGCGATCGCGTGGGTCTTATGCGCGAGAAGCACAAAGGCAGCACGATTCCAGCCCAACTTTCTGGACGTTGGGGTTATACGCCGATCTCCAGGGCACGCGACCGCGTGAGTGACGCGGACGCGTGGGGGTGTTTTATCGCAATTGACGCGATTGCATGATTGATGCGGTCGCGTCGCACGCCACTTTTTTTTTTTGCAGATATGTAATTATGCAGTATGCAGAATGCAAAATGATATGAATGTTATGAGTAATTCCAGGTTCAATGAAAAATAAAATAAAACTTGAAAACAACTAAAACTAAATAAAAAAAATGAAAAAGGAACGATCATAGCATGGTGGGTTGTCTCCCACCTAGCACTTTTGGTTAAAGTCCTTAAGTTGGACGTTGGTTGATCTTCCTGTTATGGAGGCTTGTGTTTAAATTCATCCAGAAATCTCCACCAATGCTTGGAATGCCAATAGCCTCCGGGGTCCCAAACTAGGCATGTGATGCTTCTGAGCAGCTTCAAATAGATTTTCAGGCTCCCGGGGTGATGAATATCAGAATATTTTCCAGGATCCCAAACTTTGGTTCCAAATCCGCTTTCTTTTTGATCTATACTTTTCCATCTGGGTGGTTTGGAAATTAGATTCTCACCACGGTGACCAAACGTTCTCCGTGATCCACTCAATTGAGCATGATACCAATCCTTGCACTTCGAGTTGAAGCATGGAACCTTATTGAACCTTGTGCACCGGCTCTGAGTATGAGCCATTTCCCTTTTACTCTTAAAGCCGCAGAGAGCTCTAAGCTGGCCGTCTGTTTCAAGCTAACCATATTCGAGTGGAATATTGAAGATAAAAGACAAGGATTTACCCACTTGTAGTTTGTGGTGGGCGGTAACGGCCTTGGGATAGGAGTTTCCAGTAGTTCTGTAAGTTCTACTCCCTTATAATCTTCTGTGAATTCTTCCACTTCAACCATCTCTTGATCAGAGTCTTCAATTTCTCCCTCATCATCGCTCAAGTCATATATTGGAGGTTGAGAAAGATCTACCTTAGCATCATCTTCATATTCACTCGGGGAAAATTCTTCTGTCTCAAAGAAATCACTTGTGGATGCAAGTTCATCACTAAGAGAACAGGACTCGTGATCATCATCATCAAGGAAACCTGTGTCCTGGGTTATTCCGTTCAGTTCTTCATAAGATATTTGCAGTGGAGGCGGTGCAAAATCCTCCTTAGCGTAAATTGTAACATCCTTGACGGAGTTCTCCACAACAACCGACTCTTCTTCTTCTGCAATGACAGCTTTCTCTACTTGTTCTAGTACGAAGTTATGCTCTATGCTGGTCACTGGAGCTTCCAGCGTCTCCTTTGTACTGCGTTCTTCATTGGATTCTCTACATAAAGCCATGGGGGTCTGTTGAGGGGCTGAGTGTCTGGAAGATAATTGTTTTAACTTCTCCACTATTTCTTGCTCCAGTTGACGAAGGAGTGCGGTACATTGTTTCATTGATTCTTCGAGGCTAACCCGTGATTCTGACTTTGATGGATATGGGTAATGTGTATGGGGGAGTGGTGGTTCTTGGGAGTAATTGGATTGGTATTGGGGCGGATAAGGATCATATGGTGGCGAATGGCGAAAAGAAGCTTGTGAATGTGGTGGTTCGAGGTCATGTTGAGAGGATGAGCTACAAGGTGGTCCACCAAATCTATCAGTTGGGTATGCATTGTAGAATGGTCTCTGTCCATGATATCTAGGAGGGTGTTGTTGCCTAAAGGATTGATCAGATCCTCTTGGCTCCATCCATATTTGATTGCTCAGATCTTGATGCATAGTCCTGTTATAGCTTCCATTCCTTGAAACAAAAGTAGAACCAAACTCAAAGCGAGTGGGGTGAGAATTCATAATAGCTATCAGAAATAAGGGGGAAAAAGAGAAAACAAATAAACAAGTAAAAGAAAAATATTTTTTTTGAAAAATATTTACAATAACCAATAATAAGGCATACTGTTGCAACTCCCCGGCAACGGCGCCATTTTGACGTTGGGATTTTTGCCAGTAAAGAATTTCATAAAAACAGTCGCGTTGTAGATATAGTTTCTAAACCAACAAAAATCCCTTCGTGCAAACGTTTTGGTTGTCACAAGTAACAAATCCCTTTAAAATTGATAACCGAGTATTTAAACCTCGAGTCGTCTTCTCAAGGAATTGCAGGGAGGTATGTTCTTATTATTGGCTATGAAAAAGGTAAAATTGGGGTTTTTGGAATTTGGGCAATGGGCACAAGCATCTTTAAATGACAAGTAAAATAAATTAACAGTAAAATAAACTTTTGGCAAGGTATAAAGACTGGAAGTCTTATCCTAGTTATCCTTATCAATTATAAAGAGAATTGGATTCTTCTCCCACTTTGTTAACCTCTAACTATGAAGGTAAGTTAAGTGGATAAATTAATTCGAATCCTCAAGTCCTAGTCTTTCCTTGGGAAAGGCTAGAGTTATTGGAATATGAATTAAAGAAATGAAGAAATCCAATTTTCAATCAATAATGAGTTCGATAACTCCAGGGTCACCAATTATTTAACCAAAGCCAAAAGGGGAACAGAAAAATTCAAATTATTTATATAAATAAAAGACACAATTCATAGATCTGAAAATACCTCAAATTATATTTAAATAAGAAAATCATCATGAAAGTGGTATAGGCCAATTAGGCAACATAACTAATACAAGCAAGCATTCAAATATCTGAAAATAAGAAATAAACATAAAGTAAAAGAACATAAAACCTGGGATCGAGAGTTACTCCTAAAAGCTAAGAGAAATCCTAAATCCTAAGAAAGAGAGGAGAGAACCTCTCTCAAAACTAGATCTAAATCATCGAAGGTAACAGAAATTTGGAGACTCCCTCAATGGATGCATTCCTCCACTTCATAACCTCTGGTCTATGACTTCTGGACTTGGATTTGGGCCAAAAAGGCTTCAGAATCCGCTATGAGCGTTTTCTGTAAATTCTGGTACGTGGCCTCTGTCACGCGTCCGTGTGGGTCACGCGGTCGCGTCATTCGGAGTTCTCCTTGTCACGCGGTCGCGTCAGTCACGTGTCCGCGTCGTATGCGATTTGCTCAAGTCGCGTGGTCGCGTCAGTCATGCAGCCGCGTCGTTACCTCTTCGCTTCTGGCACGTGATCGCATCGTCCATGCGATCGCGTGGATGCCAGTTCCTTCAGAAACTCCATTTTGCGCTTTCCTTCCATTTTTGTATGTTTCCTTTTCCATCCTTTAAGTTATTCGTACCTTAGAAGATCTGAAACTACTCAACACACTAATCATGGCATCGAATGGAATTAAAGGTGATTAAAATAATTAATTTAAAAGCATAGGAAACATGTTTTTCACATACATCACATAATTAGGAAGGAGAAGTAAAACCATACAATTAATATGAATAAGTGGGTGAAGGATTGAATAAATCACTCAGATTAAGCATAAAATATATCATAAAATATAGGTTTATCATCGGTCTTCCACAGGAAGAACCTACAGAGTTTCTGACACAGTACTGACACAGTACATGATAAGGATGTCTACAGATTGCTACTGTTTCCAATTGCTGTAAAAGACCAAGCTAAGAGGTGGTTAAATAACCAACCCAAGGCTAGCAAAAGGACATGGAAACAGCTGTCAGAAAAATTCCTGAATCAATATTTCCCTCCAAAACAAATGACACAGTTAAGGCTGAGCATCCAAGGCTTTAAACAAGGAGGTAATGAATCCCTTTATGATGTTTGGGAGAGATACAGAGAGATGCTAAGAAAATGCCCCTCTAAAATGTTTTCAGAGTGGGTGCAGTTAGACATCTTCTATTATGGGCTTACAAAGAAAGCTCAGATTTCTCTAGACCACTCAGCTGGTGGATCTATCCACATGAGAAAGACAATTGAAGAAGCTCAAGAGCTCATTGATACAGTTGCCTGAAATCAGCATCTGTACCTAAGCAGTGAATCTTCCATGAAAGAAGAGGCTAAAACAGTAACTGCTGAACTCAGTCCTGCAGAACAAGTTATTGAATTCAATCAGCAATTAGATTTTCTAACAAAATAGCTAGTCGAATTCAAGGAGATATTGCAAGAAACAAGAATGGCTAATATGAATATGGAAGTGCAGTTGAAGTAAACAGAACAGCAGTTATCAAAAAAATAATAGAAGAGTGCCAAGCAGTTCAATTAAGAAGTGGGAGAACATTAAATACCTCACTTCAAGGCAGCAGAAAGCCAAGAAATGAACAAACTACTACCCAAAATCCCTCTAAGGACAGTAAGAGTCCAGAGAGGAACAATTCTGGCGTTCAAACACCAAAAAAGGGTGAAGGGCTGGCGTTAAATGCCCAACCATGCTTAGTTCTGGCGTTCAAACGCCAGAAACAGGCAAGAAGTTGGCGTTGAACGCCCAAAGGAAGCTCAGTTTTGGCGTTTAGACGCCAGAAACAGGTAAGGAGTTGGCGTCTAACGCCACTCCAGCTTCCACCACTGGCATTCAAACGCCAGTGGGAGATCAGACACATACAAGTGCTGATAGCAACCCCTCTAAAAAGGCTTCTCAACCCACATCTGTAGGCAATAAACCTGCAGCAACTAAGGTTGAGGAATATAAAGCCAAAATGCCTTATCCTAAGAAACTCTGCCAAGCGGAACAGGATAAGCAATTTGCCCGCTTTGCAGACTATCTCAGGACTCTTGAAATAAAGATTCTGTTTGCATATGCACTTCAGCAAATGCCCTCTTATGCTAAGTTCATGAAAGAGATCTTAAGTCATAAGAAGGATTGGATAGAAACTGAAAAAGTTTACCTCACTGAAGAATGCAGTACAGTCATTTTGAAAAGCTTACCAGAAAAGCTTAAAGATCTCGGAAGCTTTATGATACCATGCACTTTAGAGGGTACTTGTACCAAGCAAGCTCTATGTGATCTTGGGGCAAGTATCAACCTAATACCTGCATCTACTATCAGGAAGCTTGGTTTGACTGAAGAAGTTAAACCAACCCGGATATGTCTCCAACTTGCTGATGGCTCCATTAAATACCCATCAGGCGTGATTGAAAACATGATTGTCAAGGTTGGGCCATTTGCCTTTCCCAATGACTTTGTGGTGCTAGAAATGGAGGAGCACAAGAGTGCAACTCTCATTCTACGAAGACCTTTCCTAGCAACTGGATGAACCCTCATTGACGTCCAAAAAGGGGAAGTGACCCTGAGAGTCAATGAGGATGAGTTTAAGTTGAATGTTGTCAAAGCTATGCAGCATCGAGACACCCCAAACGATTGCATGAACATTGATATTATTGACTATCTGGTAAAAGAGGTCAATATGATTGAGAGTCTCGAATCAGAGCTAGAAGATATCTTTAAAGATGTTCAGCCTGATCTGGAGGAACCAGAGAGAATAATAGAACCTTTGAAAATACCTCAGAAAGAGGAGAAACCTCCCAAGCCCGAGCTCAAACCATTACCACCATCCCTGAAATATACATTTCTGGGAGAAGGTGATACCTTTCCTGTAATCATAAGCTCTACCTTAGAGCCATAGGAAGAGGAAGCACTAATTTAAGTGCTAAGGACACACAAGACAGCTCTTGGGTGGTCCATCCGTGATCTTAAGGGCATTAGCCCAGCCAGATGCATGCACAAGATCCTATTGGAGGATGACGCTAAGCCAGTGGTTCAACCACAGAGGCGGCTGAATCCAGCCATGAAGGAGGTGGTGCAGAAGGAGGTCACTAAATTACTAGAGGCTGAGATTATTTATCCTATTTCTGATAGCCCCTGGGTAAGCCCTGTCCAAGTCGTTCCTAAGAAGGGTGGCATGACAGTGGTTCATAATGAAAAAAATGAATTGGTTCCTACAAGAACAGTTACAGGGTGGCGTATGTGTATTGATTACAGAAGGCTCAATACAGCTACCAGAAAGGATCATTTTCCTTTACCATTCATAGACCAAATGCTAGAAAGAATAACAGGTCATGAATACTACTACTTCCTATATGGATATTCAGGTTATAATCAAATTGTGGTAGATCCCTAAGATCAAGAGAAAATAGCATTCACATGTCCATCTGGAGTATTTACATACAGAAGGATGCCATTTGGTCTGTGCAATGCACCTGCAACCTTTCAAAGGTGCATGCTCTCTATTTTCTCTGATATGGTGAAAAATTTTTTGGAAGTCTTCATGGATGACTTTTCAGTATTTGGAGACTCATTCAGCTCCTGTCTTGACCATCTAGCACTTGTTCTAAAGAGGTGCCAAGAGACTAACCTGGTTTTAAACTGGGAGAAATGTCACTTTATGGTGACTGAAGGAATTGTCCTTGGGCATAAAATTTTGAACAAGGGAATAGAGGTGGATCAAGCTAAGGTAGAGGTAATTAAAAAATTACAACCACCTACCAATGTTAAGGCAATCAGAAGCTTTCTGGGGCATGCAGGATTCTATAGGAAGTTTATAAAAGATTTTTCAAAAATCGCCAAACCTCTGAGTAATTTGCTAGCTGCTGACACGCCATTTATCATTGATAAGGAGTGTCTGCAGGCGTTTGAGACTCTGAAAGCTAAGCTGGTCACAACATCAGTCATCTCTGCACCAGATTGGACATTACCATTTGAATTAATGTGTGATGGCAGTGACCATGCCATTGGTGCAGTGTTGGGACAAAGGCATGACAAGCTTCTGCACGTCATTTATTATGCCAGTCGTGTTCTAAATGACGCACAGAAGAACTACACAACCACAGAAAAAGAGTTACTTGTAGTGGTTTATGCCATTGACAAGTTCAGATCTTATTTAGTAGGATCAAAAGTGATTGTGTACACTGACCATACTGCTCTTAAATATCTACTCACAAAGTAGGATTTAAAACCCAGAATCATCAGATGGGTGTTGCTTCTGCAAGAGTTTGATATAGAAAAAAGAGACAAAAAAGGGACAGAGAACCAAGTAGCAGATCACCTGTCCCGAATAGAACCGGTAGAAGGGGCGTCCCTTCCTCTTACTGAGATCTCTGAAAACTTTCCGGATGAGCAACTCTTTGCCATCCAGGAAGTACCATGGTTTGCAGACATTGTAAACTACAAGGCTATGAGATTCATACCCAAAGAGTATAGTAGGCAGCAATCAGAAATGCAAAGTACTATATTTGGGATGAACCATATCTTTACAAGAGATGTACAGACGGCGTAATCCATAGATGTGTGCCTAAAGAAGAAGCACAGAAGATCCTATGGCATTGCCATGGATCGCAATATGGAGGACATTTTGGAAGTGAGCGAACAGCCACAAGAATCCTCCAAAGTGGCTTCTACTGGCCTACTCTCTATAAAGACTCCCGAGTGTTTGTACTTAATTATGACAATTGCCAAAGATCTGGCAATCTGCCTCACAGTTATGTCATGTCTCAACAAGGGATCTTAGAGATTGAGTTATTTGATGTATTAGGTATTGACTTCATGGGGCCTTTTCCACCATCATACTCAAACACTTACATTCTGGTGGCAGTGGATTATGTATCCAAGTGGGTGGAAGCTATTGCAACACCCACTAATGATACTAAGACAGTGCTGAAATTTCTCCAGAAACACATCTTCAGCAGATTTGGTGTCCCAAGAGTACTAATTAGTGATGGGGGCACTCATTTCTGCAATAAACAGCTTTACTCTGCTATGGTCCGATATGGAGTTAGCCACAGGGTGGCAACTCCATATCATCCACAGACAAATGGGTAAGCTGAAGTCTCTAATAGAGAACTTAAAAGAATCCTGGAACAGACTGTAATTAACCGGAGAAAGAATTGGGCAAGAAGCTTGGATGATGCTCTGTGGGCATACAGAACAGCATTCAAGACTTCTATAGGGACCTCTCCATACTAGCTGGTGTATGAAAAAGCCTGTCACTTGCCAGTGGAACTGGAACATAAGGCCTACTGGGCAACCAGATTCCTAAACCTTGATGCCAAGTTAGCTGGAGAAAAACGATTGCTCTAGTTAAATGAGCTAGAGGAATTCAGACTCAATGCTTTCGAAAATGCAAAAATTTACAAAGAGAAAGCAAAAAGATGGCATGATAAGAAGCTATCCTCTAGAGTCTTTGAGCCAGGGCAGAAAGTTCTACTGTTTAATTCTTGGCTCAGATTATTCCCCGGGAAATTGAAATCCCGATGGAGAGGTCCATATGTGATTACAAGTGTGTCACCATATGGATACGTAGAGCTTCAGGATAATGACTTTGACAAAAAGTTCATTGTTAATGGACAGAGAGTCAAACATTATCTTGAAAGCAATTTTGAGCAAGAATGCTCAAAACTGAGGCTTGATTAAAGCTCAGTAATAGTCCAGCTAAAGACAATAAAGAAGCGCTTGCTGGGAGGCAACCCAGCCATTAAAAAAGCTTATTTGTTAATTAATTGAATTTTATAGGTTCATGTTAATTATCTTCAAGGTAAAATAGCAATTGCATGAGTTCACAGAGTTACAGAAGGATTCAAAGGATAAAATAGCAAAAAGAAGCTCACTGGTGCGAAAAAGCCAGTAAAAGCTGTTTTGGGCGTTAAACGCCCAAAAGAAGCATCTACTGGGCGTTTAACGCCAGTAGAGATAGCCATTCGGGCGTTAAACGCCAGAAAGAAGCATCTTCTGGGCGTTTAACGCCAGATTTACAGCGTTCTAGGCGTTCAAAAAATCACCCAGTGACAAAGGAGTTCCTGGCCTTTAACGCTAGCTAGAAGCAACAGCTGGGTATTAAACGCCCAGGAGAAGCTACAAATGGGCGTTAAACGCCTAAAACATGCAGCGTTTGGGCGTTTAACGCCAGGATTGTGGGGAGGAGGTAAATTTGTTTTCAATTCAAACTTTTTCCATTTTTTATGTTTCAATTCATGATTTCTTGCATAAACATGTTACAAACTCTCATATTCCAAACTTCAATTCCAAAAATTTTAATCCTAATTTTTCAAATCGTTTTTCAAAGATATCAAATGTATCTTAATTCATAAACACAAATCCTTTTCAAAATCCTCTCCAACTTCTTTTCAAATCTTTTTCAAAACTCAATTATCTTTTTAAATTCTTCTCAAATCTCTTATTTTAAATTCATCATATCCTCTTTTCAAAATTTAGATTTATCTTTTTTTTTTAAATATCTTTCATATCTTTTCAATTTTAAATTGCATCTTTTTCCTATCATACTTATCTTTTACAAATCATATCTTCTATCATATCTCCTTCAAAATTTTCGAAAAACCCACCCCCTTCCCTTTAAATCCTAGTTCGGCCTCCCTCCTCTCCTTCACAATTCAAAAAATTGGCTCTCCTTCTATCTCTCTCCTTCCCTTTCTTTTGCTTGAGGGCAAGCAAACCTCTAAGTTTGGTATGTTTATCCGTGATCACTAAACCAATACCCACTAAGATCATGGCTCCTAAGGAAAAACAAACCACTCCAAGAGACAAGAAAGAGAATATTCCTAAACCACTTTGGAATCAAGGGAAGTTCTTAACCAAAGAACATTCAGACCATTACTACAAAATAATGGGTCTAAGGTCAGTGATCCCGGAAGTTAAATTCGATCTGAAAGAAGACGAATATCCAGAGATCCAAGAGCAAATTCGAAACAAGAGCTGGGAAATCCTAGCTAATCCTGAAACAAAGGTGGAAAGGAACATGGTTCAGGAATTCTACTATAATCTGTGGCAAACAGATAGGCAGAGAATAGCTGGAGCTACCTTCTATGATTATCGGACCTTGGTCAGAGGGAAGATTGTTCACCTTCACCCTGACAAAATCAGGGAAATCTTTAAGCTACCTCAGCTGAAAGATGACCAAGACTCCTTTAATAGGAGAATGATGAGAACAAATAAGGGCTTGGACGAAATTCTAGAGGACATATGCCTCCCTGGAACCAAGTGGATAACCAGCTCCAAGGGTGTCCCAAATCAACTCAAGAGAGAAGATCTCAAACCAGTCGCCAGAGGCTGGCTGGACTTTTTTGGGCGTTCTATACTGCCCACTAGCAACCGCTCTGAAGTCACCATCAAAAGAGCAGTAATGATCCATTGCATTATGTTGGGAAAAGAAGTGGAAGTTCATCAGCTGATTTCTTGTGAACTTTACACAATTGCAAACAAGAACTCTAAAGATGCCAAATTGGCTTATCCAAGCTTAATCTCTATGCTATGTAAAGATGCTGGGGTGAAGATGGGAGTAACTGAGTATATCTCAGTTGAGCGACCAATCACCAAAAAGTCAATGGAAGGACAACAAGTGCAGGACGACTGATGAGCGGATAATTTATACGCTTTTTGGCATTGTTTTTAGGTAGTTTTTAGTATGATCTAGTTACTTTTAGGGATGTTTTCATTAGTTTTTAAGCTAAATTCACATTTCTGGACTTTACTATGATTTTGGGTGTTTTTCTATGATTTCAGGTATTTTCTGGCTGAAATTGAGGGACCTGAGCAAAACTTTGATAGGAGGCTGACAAAGGACTGCTGATGCTGTTGGAATCTGACCTCCCTGCACTCAAAATGAATTTTCTAGAGCTACAAAACTCCAAATGGCGTGCTCTCAATGGAATTGGAAAGTAGACATTCAGAGCTTTCCATCAATATATAATAGTCTATACTTTATTCGAGATTTGTCGATTTAAACTGGTGCTCAACGTCAGTTCCATGCTGCATTCTGGAGTCAAACGCCAGAAACACGTCACGAACCAGAGTTGAACGCCCAAAACACGTTACAACTTGGCTTCCAACTCCAAGAGAAGCCTCAGCTCGTGGATAGGTCAAGCTCAGCCCAAGCACACACCAAGTGGGCCCCGGAAGTGAATTTATGCATCAATTACTTACCTCTGTAAACCCTAGTAGCTAGTTTAGTATAAATAGAACTTTTTACTAGTTTATTAGATATCCTGGATTGTATTTTTGATCCTGTGATCACGTTTTGGAGGCTGGCCATTCGGCCATGCCTGGACCTTTCACTTATGTATTTTCAACGGTGGAGTTTCTACACAGCATAGATTAAGGGTGTGGAGCTCTGCTGTACCTCAAGTTTTAATGCAATTACTACTATCTTCTATCCAATTTGATTTATTCCTTTTCCAAGATATTCGTTGCACTTCAACTTGATGAATTTGATGATCCGTGACACTCATAATCATTCTCACCTATGAACGCGTGTGACTGACAACCACTTCCATTCTACCTTAGATCGGGCGCATATCTCTTGGATTCCTTGATCAGAATCTTCGTGGTATAACCTAGAATTGATGGCGGCATTCATGGGAATCCGGAAAGTCTAACCTTGTCTGTGGTATTCCGAGTAGGATTCCGGGATTGAATGATTGTGACGAGCTTTAAACTGCTGAAGGCTGGGCGTTAGTGACAGACGCAAAAGAATCACTGGATTCTATTCCAACCTGATTGAGAACCGACAGATGATTAGCCGTGCTGTGACAGAGCATTTGGACCATTTTCACTGAGAGGATGAGATGTAGCCATTGACAACAGTGATGCCCTACATACAGCTTGCCATAGAAAGGAGTGATGAAAAACCAGAAGGAAGAAGTAGGAAAGCAGAGATTCAGAAGGAATACAGCACCTCCATACACCTATCTGAAATTCCCACCATTGGATTACATGAGTAACTTTATCTTTATTTTCTATTTATTTTATTATCATTATTTAAACCAATAATCTCTTAAATTAGTTAAATCCGCCTGACTGGGATTTACAAGATGACCATAGCTTGCTTCATACCAACAATCTCTATGGAATCGACCCTTACTCACGTAAGGTATTACTTGAACGACCCAATACACTTGCTGGTTAGTTTTGCGGAGTTGTGACAAAGTGTGATTTATGTTTGAGAGCACCATGTCTTTGGAACCATTGTTGATGATCACAATTTCGTCCACCATGTTTTTGGCGCCGTTGCCGGGGATTGTTCGAGTATGGACAACTGACGGTTCATCTTGTTGCTCAGATTAGGTAATTTTCTTTTCAAAAAGTTTTCAAAAATTTTTCAAAATTTTTCTTTGTTTTCGTTTTTCCAAAAAAAAAATTTATTTTCGAAAATTTTTTTAAATTATTCTATGGCTTCAAAACTTTCAAGAAAGAATTCTAGAGTTTCATGGTAACATGTTGAATCCTAGCTGGCTATAAAGCCACATCCAAACTCCTTTGGGATTGGTCTTCAACTAATCACCACAATGCATGTAACCCCTGAATTGGAGCTTTAGGCTAACATAAAAAGATTCCTGGAATTCTTCTTAAAGATTTTGAATTTCTTATTTTTTTTCCATATGTTTTTCGAAAAAATATAATAAAAATACAAAAAAAATTAGAAAATCATAAAAACCAAAAATATTTTGTGTTTCTTGTTTGAGTCTTGAGTCAATTTTTAAGTTTGGTGCAATTGCATGTTTTAAAAAAATTATTATGCATTTTTCAAAAATTCATGCGTTCATGGTGTTCTTCATGATCTTCAAGTTGTTCTTGCTAAGTCTTCTTGTTTGATCTTGATGTTTTCTTGTTTTGCATCTTTTGTTGTTTTCATATGCAATTTTTTGTTTGTTAGAATCCATGCATTAAAGAATTCTAAGTTTGGTGTCTTGCATGTTTAATTTTTATGTTTTGGGTCATATTTGTGTTTTTCTCTCTCATAATTAAAAATTCAAAAATAAAAAATATCTTTTCCTTAATTTTCTCATAATTTTCAAAAATTTGATTTGACTTAGTTAAAAATTTTTAAAATTAGTTGTTTCTTACAAGTCAAGTCAAATTTTCAATTTTAAAAATCCTATCTTTTCAAAACTTTTTCAAAAATCAAATCTTTTTCATTTTTATCTTATGATTTTTGAAAATTTAAAAATATTTTTCAAAAATCTTTTTCTTTATTTTATCTTTATTTTCGAAAATTATGCTAACAATTAATGTGATTGATTCAAAAATTTGAAGTTTGTTACTTTCTTGTTAAGAAATGTTCAATTTTTAAATTCTAGAATCATATCTTTTAGTTTCTTGTTAGTCAAGTAATTAATTTTAATTTTAAAAATTAAATCTATCTTATCTTATCTTTTATATCATATCTTTTTCAAAATTTTATCTTTTCCAAAAAATTTGATTTTAAAATATCTTATCTAACTTCTTATCTTCTTATCTTTTCAAATTTGATTTTAATTTCTTTTTCAACTAACTATTTGACTTTTTGTTTGTTTCTTATCATTTTCAAAACCACCTAACTACTTCTCCCTCTCTAATTTTCGAAATATCTCACCTCTTTTTCAAAATTCTTTTTAATTAATTAACTAATTGTTTTAAAATTTTAATTTTAATTCTATCTCATCTTTAATTTTCGAAAATCATTAACTCCTTTTCAAAATTAATTTTCGAATTCTCTTTCTCATATTCTTCTATTTATTTATTTATTTACTAACACTTCTCTTCACCTCTCTTCATCTCCAATCATTGCTTCTATCCTCACCCTTGTGTTTGGGTTCTTATTCACTTTTATTCCTTTCTTCTTCTACTAATAATAAAGATCCTCTTTACTGTGACATAGAGGATTCCTCTTCTTTTCTTGTTCTCTTCTCTTTCATATGAGCAGGAACAAGAAAAAAGGCATCTTTGTTGAAGCTGATCCAGAACCTGAAAGGACTCTGAAGAGGAAACTAAGAGAAGCTAAATTACAACAATCCAGAGGCAACCTTTCTGAAATTTTCAAACAAGAGAAGGAGATGGAAGCCGAACCCAACAACAATAATGCAAAGAGGATGCTTGGTGGTTTCACTAAACCAACGTCCAAGTTTGATGCAAGAAACATCTCAATTCCTGCCATTGGAGCAAACAATTTTGAGCTGAAAGCTCAATTAGTTGCTTTAATGCAACAGAACTGCAAGTTTCATGGACTTCCATCTGAAGATCCTTATCAGTTTTTAACTGAGTTCTTGCAGATTTGTGAGACTGTCAAGACAAATGGAGTAGATCCTGAAGTCTACAGGCTCATGCTTTTTCCTTTTGTTGTAAGAGACAGAGCTAGAACATGGTTGGACTCACAACCTAAAGATAGCTTGGACTCCTGGGATAAGCTGGTCATGGCCTTCTTGGATAAATTCTTTCCTCCTCAAAAGTTGAGCAAGTTGAGAGTGGATGTTCAAACCTTCAAGCAAAAAGTGAGCAAGCTTAGAGTGGATGTTCAGACCTTCAAGCAAAAAGATATTGAATCCCTCTATGAAGCTTGGGAAAGATACAAGCAGATGACCAAAAAGTGTCCTTCTGACATGTTTTCAGAATGGACCATATTGGATATATTCTATTATGGTTTATCTGAGTTTTCCAAGATGTCATTGGACCATTCTGTAGGTGGATCCATTCACTTAAAGAAAACGCTTGCAGAAGCTCAAGAACTTATTGACATGGTTGCAAATAACCAATTCATGTATACTTCTGAGAGGAATTCCGTGAATAATGGGACGCCTCAGAGGAATGGAGTTCTTGAAATTGATGCTCTGAATGCCATATTGGCTCAGAACAAAATGTTGACTCAGCAAGTCAACATGATTTCTCAAAGTCTGAATGGATGGCAAAATGCATTCAACAGTACTAAAGAGGCATCTTCTGAAGAAAAAGCTTATGATCCTGCAATGGCAGAGGTAAATTACATGGGTGAACCTTATGGAAACACCTATAATTCATCATGAAAAAATCATCCAAATTTCTCATGGAGGGATCAACAAAAGCCTCAACAAGGCTTTAATAATGGTGGAAGAAACAGGCTCAGCAATAGCAAGCTTTTTCCATCATCTCCTCAGCAACAGACAGAGAATTCTGAGCAAAATACCTCTAACTTAGCAAATATAGTCTCTGATCTGTCCAAGGCCACTTTAAGTTTCATGAGTGAAACAAGGTCCTCCATCAGAAATCTAGAGGCACAAGTGGGCCAGCTGAGTAAGAAAGTCACTGAAACTCCTCCTAGTACTCTCCCAAGTAATATTGAAGAGAATCTAAAAAGAGAGTATGGTGCACGAAATTGTGATCATCAATGGCGCCATCAACATGGTACGCACAATTGCAATCTCAACTCTTTATCACAACTTTGCACAACTAACCAGCAAGTGCACTGGGTCGTCCAAGTAATAAATCTTACGCGAGTAAGGGTCGATCCCACGGAGATTGTTGGTATGAAGCAAGCTATGGTCATCTTGTAAATCTCAGTCAGGCAGATTCAAATGGTTATGAATGATTTATGAATAAAGCATAAAATAAAGATAGAGATACTTATGCAATTCATTGGTGAGAATTTCAGATAAGCGTATGGAGATGCTTTGTCCCTTCCGTCTCTCTGCTTTCCTACTGTCTTCATCCAATCCTTCTTACTCCTTTCCATGGCAAGCTGTATGTTGGGCATCACCGTTGTCAATGGCTACAGTCCCGTCCTCTCAGTGAAAATGTTCAACGCGCTCTGTCACAACATGGCTATTCATCTGTCGGTTCTCGATCATGTCGGAATAGAATTCAGTGATTCTTTTGCGTCTGTCACTAACACCCCACAATCGCGAGTTTGAAGCTCGTCATAGTCATTCAATCCTTGAATCCTACTCAGAATACCACAGACAAGGTTTAGACCTTCCGGATTCTCAAGAATGCCGCCATCAATTCTAGCTTATACCACAAAGATTCCGGTTAAGAAATCCAAGAGATATCCACTCAATCTAAGGTAGAACGGAGGTGGTTGTTAGGCACACGCTCATAGGTGAGAATGATGATAAGTGTTACGGATCATCACATTCATCAAGTTGAGGAACAAGTGATATCTTAGAACAAGAATAAGCCGAATTGAATAGAAGAACAATAGTAATTGCATTAATACTCGAGGTACAGCAGAGCTCCACACCTTAATCTATGGTGTGTAGAAACTCCACCGTTGAAAATACATAAGAACAAGGTCTAGGCATGGCCGAGAGGCCAACCTCCCAAAGAGGGTTCAATCATAAAAACATGATCAAAAGATATAAATACAATAGCAAAAGGTCCTACTTATAGAGAACTAGTAGCTTAGGGTTTACAAAGATGAGAAATGACATAAAACTCCACGTCTGGGCCCACTCGGTGTGTGCTTGGGCTGAGCATTGAAGCTTTCATGTGTAGAGACTTTTCTTGGAGTTAAACGCCAGCTTTTGTGCCAGTTTGGGCGTTTAACTCCCATTTTTGTGCCAGTTCCTGCGTTTTACGCCAGAATTCTTGAGCTGACTTGGAACGCCTGTTTGGGCCATCAAATCTCGGGCAAAGTATGGACTATTATACATTGCTGGAAAGCCCAGAATGTCTACTTTCCAATGCAGTTGAAAGAGCACCAATTGGACTTTTGTAGCTCCAGAAAATCCACTTCGAGTGGCGGGAGGTCAGAATCCAACACATCTGCAGTCCTTTTCAGCCTCTGAATCAGATTTTTGCTCAGGTCCCTCAATTTCAGCCAAAAAATACCTGAAATCACAGAAAAATACACAAACTCATAGTAAAGTCCAGAAAAGTGAATTTTAGCTAAAAACTAATAAAAATGTAATAAAAACTAACTAAAACATACTAAAAACATACTAAAAATAACGCCAAAAAGCGTATAAATTATCCGCTCATCAGAGTGCAAGGCCATTGATATAATCAACATGGCCGAACCTAGAGAGGAAGGAGAGGACGTGAATCCCAATGAGGAAGACCTCATGGGACGTCTCTCAAGCAAGAAGGAGTCCCCTATTGAGGACCTAAAGGAATCTGAGGCTCATATAGAGACCATAGAGATTCCATTAAACCTCCTTCTACCATTCATGAGCTCTAGAGACTATTCTTCCCCTGAAGAGGATGAAGATGTAAATGGAGAGCAAGTTGCTCAATATCTAGGAGCCATCATGAAGTTGAATGCCAAATTGTTTGGTAATGAGACTTGGGAAGGTGAACCTCCCTTGCTCATTAGTGAACTAGATACATGGGTTCAGTAAATTTTACCTCAAAAGAGACAAGATCCTGGAAAATTCTTAATACCCTGCACCATAGGCACCATGACCTTTGAAAAGGCTCTGTGTGACCTAGGGTCAGGCATAAATCTTATGCCACTCTCTGTAATGGAGAAGCTGGGGATCATTGAGGTACTGCCTGCCATATTTTCATTACAATTGGCAGACAAGTCAGTAAGACAAGCTTATGGATTGGTAGAGGACGTGTTAGTAAAGGTTGAAGGCCTTTACATCCCTGCTGATTTCATAATCTTAGACACTAGGAAGGAGGAGGATGAATGCATCATCCTTGGAAGACCTTTCCTAGCCACAGCAGAAGCTATGATAGATATTAACAGAGGAGAATTAGTCCTTCAATTGAATGGGGACTACCTCGTGTTTAAGACTCAAGGGTGTTCTTCTGTATACATGGAGAGGAAGCATGAAAAGCTTCTCTCAGTACAGAGTCAAACAAAGCCCCCACAATCAAGCTCTAAGTTTGGTGTTGGGAGGCCACAGCCAAACTCTAAGTTTGGTGTTGAATCCCCACATCCAAACTCTAAGTTTGGTGTTGGGAGTCTACAACATTGACTTGATCACCTGTGTTGCTCCATGAGAGCCCACTGTCAAGCTATTGACATTAAAGAAGTTCTTATTGGGAGGCAACCCAATTTTTATTTATCTAATTTTTGTTTTTCTTTTTTTTTGTTCTTTTATGTTTTATTAGGTTCTTTTATGTTTTATACGCTTTTTGGCATTGTTTTTAGTATGTTTTAGTTAGTTTTTATTATATTTTCATTAGTTTTAGTTAAAATTCACTTTTCTGGACTTTACTATGAGTTTGTGTGTTTTTCTGTGATTTCAGGTATTTTCTGGCTGAAATTGAGGGGCCTGAGCAAAAATCTGATTCAGAGGTTGAAAAGGACTATAGATGCTGTTGGATTCTGACCTCCCTGCACTCGAAGTGGATTTTCTGGAGCTTTAAAAGCCCAATTGGCGCGCTCTCAACGGAGTTGGAAAGTAGACATCCTGGGCTTTCCAGCAATGTATAATAGTCCATACTTTGCCCGAGATTTGATGGCCCAAACTGGCATTCCAAATCAGCTCAAAACTGCCCGGCGTTAAACGCCGGAACTGGCACAAGAATGGGAGTTAAACGCCCAAACTGGCACAAAAGCTGGCGTTTAACTCTAAGAAGAGTCTCTACACGAAAATGC
>NC_029776.3:31825203-31825616 GCF_000817695.3 Arachis duranensis
TTTGCACCCAAGAACATGATGAATGTGATGATTATGTGACACTCATCATCATTCTCACTTATGAACGAGTGCCTGACAACCACTTCTGTTCTACAAGCAAACAAGGCTTGAATGTTTATCTCTTGGATCCCTTGATCGAAAACTTCGTGGTATAAGCTAGAATTGATGGCGGCATTCAAGAGAATTCGGAAGGTCTAAACCTTGTCTGTGGTATTCTGAGGAGGATTCAATGATTGAATGGCTGTGACGAGCTTCAAACTCCTGAAGGCTGGGAGTTAGTGACAGACGCAAAAGAATCAAGGGATTCTATTCCAACCTGATTGAGAACCAACAAATGATTAGCCGTGTTGTGACAGAGCATAGGACCATTTTCACTGAGAGGATGGGATGTAGCCATTGACAACGGTGATGCC